>NC_092819.1:172477035-172649535 GCF_023375885.2 Dermacentor andersoni | reverse complement strand
CGAGTGGGATGACTGACAAATCGGGTTAATCCAAATCTGAGGCACGTGCTGGCGAACTCACTAACCATGTTGTTTTTTGATACCGAGGAATCTAGATCAGACCGATCGATTGATAAGACGTTAAAATCGCCAAAAAGTAGTATAGGCTTCTTAGGATACGAAGATCTTGCAAACTGCATCGAGGAAAGGCAGCAGGATTGAAGGGTCAGCAGAAGGAAGGCGTTAACAAATGCCAAGAATGATTCGTGGGAAGGATGCGTACAGTGTAATTAAAGTTGCTGAAGAAGTGAGGATATATGGTAACCGGTATACAACGTAGATTACGACTCGTGGCAATACAGACGCCACCCCCACGAGTGTGATCGGCTCGTTCTCTGCGAAATATGTGGAAGTCGGAAAGAAGGGGCAGCATCTCAGAATCTAGAGCAGACGAGTTAAGCCATGTTTCTGTTAGGCAAACAACATTACATGAAGTTAAGCTGGTGAAGCCACATAACGAATGACGGTATATGGGTTTTATCATGGTTTACAATGGTTTGACGCGGTTGGAGGAGGTGCTAAATAGCGATAAGTGCTTGTAATGGTAGGAGCCATTCTCACAAGGTTAGAAGCACCGATTATGGTTGATAAGGGTCGGAATAAGCCCGGTAATGTTGATAAAGAATGATAACAATTAACAAGACTTGGATCATGTACGATAAGCTTGATGAGGACAGATAATGGTTGCTAAGGAACAAATCGATTGCAATAAGGTTGATAACTACCGATAACGGTTGATAATGCTCGGATCAAGTACGATAAGGTTGATTATAACCGATAGGGGTTGATAAGTGCCAGATCTAATCAGGTAAATTTGCTAACGAGCGATAAGGTTTGATAAGATTTATAATGGTCGGACCAAGTTTCATTACATTGATAATGACGCCGGGTTGCGTGGAGATGAGCAAGTGGCACAACACCTATCATACTTAAATGCTAAAGGAGTTCCTGGGCATTTTTTTTTTTTTGAGGCACGGCCATTCACTTTTCTCCCGTGTTTTTATTTTCTGTTTCTATTTCTTTACTTCCGGAAGAAAATTCCTGAACACAAGATATTGTTGGACCCTATAGCATTGGCTGCTAGTGACGGGTCCATTTAACGAAATATATATTTTTCATTTGCAGCAAGATTACAAAAGGCGCACACATATTTCATGAAGAAAAGCAAGAAACAAAAGTACAGAAGAAGCTCATACCTTACAAATATGGTTATTTACATATTTTATAAGACTGTTTTAGTGCTGCTAAAATGTGATAAGTTAAATGTGATTAGTGATTAGTGATTAGTGATAAGTGATTATTCGACATAGAATTCCAAATTAGCGTCCCAGTAAATTTGAGTAACCTCTTTCCAAAATATTTTTACAAGCGGACAGGATAAAGTCACTGTCAGTGTATGCTATCGTATTCCGTGTACTTAATGTAGATATTGAAACGCTGCACGGCGGAGCCGAAGACGAGGCGATTGAAGAACTGCACACGGCGGAGAAAATTCCTAACTGCCTGCGAGCTCATCTCTACCCGCCTTCCCCCCAATCATTTTGCAAATAAATGCATCTCATCCGTAACAATTTTGGTGCACAATGCTGGGTAATCTAGACACCATTCTACGCACCCTGCGACCAATCCGGTGCTTGGTGTGACTACTGCCTGAAGACACCTACAGCAATGAACGAACCGCATGCAGTTGGGGGCAACCATGGCACAAGCATTCAAGGTTACAGTAAGTGTCCGAGTTAAGCCATCTGCTGGATACCTCAGAGAGAACCACGCCCCTTTTCTGGCAAAGCTAATAAGGATGTCGACGACTGGCTCAATTGTTTTCAAAGGGTAAGCGGTAACAATGGGTGGTGATTAACAGCCCAATTTTCTAACGTCGTTTTCTTCCTCACTGGAATCGCACTCATCTTTCGTTAATAAGCAGAGCACAATGACAACCTGGGAAAGGTTCGTTGAGGAAATCAAAAAGGAAGAAGGCTGAGCAAACGCTTTCATCAAGAGCATCGTGGTCCAGCGAAACATGCACAACTTACATTGAAGAAGTATTCAAACGTGCAGAATTGTTAACGCGAGCATTTCAGCTAAAGATAAGGTTCTACATCTCCTGAAGGGCATCAGTGAATATGTGTACAATTTACTTATATCACTGGAAGACCTGCGTACGCTGTCTCATCTCAAACGTCACTGTTGTGCTTTTGAGGCGCTGTAGGCGCGACGAGTATAGCCAAAGTTTTGTCGACTCCACAAGGGACCACGGTCGCAAGCTTGGACATCTCCACCTGCAACGTCATCGCCTTATTAGTACGTCAACTCTTTAAAGAGGATTTTGCGCACTTTCAAGCTCAAGTGGTAGCAAGAGACGCAAGACGGGAGTACAACCAATGCACACTTGACGTACGCTGTCCTCAACACCCGGTACTTTGCCAATTGCAAACAATAAAAATCGGCGCTTGCATCATGAACGCGTCCGCATCGACAAGGCGGAGTTCCGGAATCCTTCGAGTGGCTTCGAACGCCGTCAAGCCAAACCACCCGAACGCCTTCGTCGCCGATAAAGCTGCCTCACACCCCGTTTTATGACTGCCCTGTGTACCGCGAGCCACCTCTTTGCTTTAGCTGCGGAATCCGTGGACCACCAGGTATTGTCGTCGACGGCAGCAGCAAGTTTCGGCCATCCACGATTATCAATCTGGAGGCCAAGACAGTAAGCCGTGGCAGACCAGTTTGCTTCTTCGACAACATCCACATGAACGTGTATGCCCGGCGTGAGTCTCGAGCTTCCGACCGCAGTCTTACTCCAGCTCCGACCGGCTGTCGCCACTCACCATGGACTGGCTGTCGTTCACTTTCGCCACCAGACCAGCCGGTGTGACCGATGGAGGTGAGTTCGTGGGACCGTCACGTAGTCCTCCACTTGTGGCCATGCTCAAAAACAAAGTGTAGGCTTGTGTTGATAGTTTCAACACTGATTCCTTAGTGGACACCGGTGCTACAGTTGCAGGAATGAGTGTTGCTTAAAATGGTCTTGCACAGTAAATGACGTTTGCGTGGAATCAGAAGGCGACATTTCGTGGAGTTCGAGGTGAACCTCTGCGGCCCGTTGGCGCTTGCTCGCTATAGTGAGTGTCGGTGGAGAAGAATTTCAAACTGTACTTGTTGTTTTGGCGCACACCATGCACAACATCAACCTTCGGAATGATTTCATTGGTGAGTGTGATGCAAAGCTGGGTTGTGGGGCTGGTGAAATTTCGCTTCGATGTCACGTGATGACACCCATACTAGCAGTGTCTGTCAGGAAAAGAAGGCAATATTTTGTGTGTCCCCTGATGTCCATTTACCGGCTCAGATTTCGGCATTTGTTTCGGTGACTTTCACGCATCGCCCTCCTGCATCGCTGTCATGCCCTAATTGAGCCTTCCTTCTCTGGCATGGTGAAGAAACATATACTGATTCCTCGATTCATTATAGAATGCGCAGGTTGTCGTGCTCACGCATGGCCGGTGAACACTTCTTTGGAGAAACGTTTATTGCATACAGGACTGAATCTGGCAACCTTTGACCCAGAAGTGACTGTGAGTATTGCTGCCGTTGGCGCTTCTTCCGACACGACGGCAGCAAATTTCGGAAATTCTGTGGAAATCAACCGCATGACGAAAAGTCGCTTTTCTGTTCAGAGCGGACAGAATTGCAAAAGGTGCTCGCCCGCTATGCTCCAGTATTCTATTTCGCGCAACACCAGTGTCTAATTTTGCTTCCTGGCTAACGAACGCAACACCGCATAAGCACGGACCAAGCGACGCCTATTCGTCAGATGGCGTACCGCGTCTCTCTCGCAGAACGAAAAGTAACCGCTGAGCAAGTCCGAGAAATGCTGCGGAAAGTCGTTGCCCAGGAGCCATGCAGTCCCTGGGCAGCTCCAGTGATACTAGTTAAGAAAAAGGACAATCCTTGGGGATTCTGCGTTGATGATCGAAGACTTATCGCAGCCACAAATGAGCACGTATACCCTCTGCAACGCATCAACGATGCTATCGATTGCCCTCATGCAGCCTGCTACTTCTCTGCTGACTTACGATCGGGATACTGGCAAATACCGATGAACCTGTCAGATAAAGACAAAATTGCCTTTGTTACCCTACAGGGAGTCTTCGAGTTTAATGTCATGCCGTTAGGTTTATGCAGTGCACGACCATTTGAAAGGTTTATGGACACAGTGCTACGCGGCAATTGAAACGGGTGATCTGCATGTGCTATCTCGATGATGTAATCATTTTTCGCAAAATATTTGTGAAGCACAATCAGCTACTTGGCATATTAATAGACTGCGCACAAAGGCTGAATTGATTTTACATTCAAGAAAGTGTCACTTGGGTGAGAGCCAGACTCTGGCACTCTCCAAACAGTCCAACAGAAGCCGTCCAATGGACTAAAAAACTGTCGAACGGTTTTTTCGTCGAAAAATATGGTATACGACCTGGCCCTGAAAAGATTGCCTCAACGCGCGATTTTAGCTAACCGGAGACAGCCAAAGACCTCCCGTGGTTTCTTGGCTTGTGTTCGTGTTTGGGCCTGATTGTTACGAACTTCTCCCAACTTGCCCACCCTCTCACGTGCGTCTTCTATAAAGACAGTCCGTGCGTATGGACTACAGGATGCGAGGACACGTTCCGGCAGCTGAAGTATTTACTCACCTCTGCGTCAGTCTTGCGCCATTTCGATCCAGAGATCATTACTAAGCTACACAGCAATGCTAAAGGTGTGGGGGTTCGAGCCATCCTCGTTCGACTTCATCGTTGGGGCAACCACGTGATTGCATACGCAAGTAGGAAACGGACGAGAGCACAGCAAAAACACCCTGTTACTGAATTAACGAGACGAAAGGTGTTTAACCGAGGGGCCCGATTTTTATTAGTCATATCAAAAGAAGCCAACAAACACTGACACCAAGGACAACATAGGGAAAATTATTTGTGCTTAATAAATGAAGTAAAGAAACGATAAACTAATGGAAATTGAAGTGGATGAAATGCTAAGAGAGTTACTGGCAACGGGCGCGAACGGGTAGCCGTCAGAAGCGTTCGGGGAAAGACAGCAACCACGAGCTCATGCCGGTAGCGATGGTGCTGTGGCGCAGGCAGGCTACTCTTCAATGTTGTCAGCAATGTAGCCGGATTCTGATGCCTTCAGGTAGCATGTGTGGGTTTATTGACCAGTTGCCTTCACCCTAAAAGATCACGTTCCCGTGACGCCCGCGGCAAAAAGGACGTTCCACGTCCGCCGCCAAGGTCTGTAAGTGGTGGCACTGGCTAACACTCCCAGGGTTCTACAAGGAGAGACACATACCCAAGAAATGGGATGGGAAAACGGCGCCGCGGTAGCTCAATTGGTAGAGCATCGCACCCGAAATGCGAAGGTTGTGGGTTCGGTTCCCACCTACGGCAAGTTGTTTTTACAGCCACTTTATTTTCCATTAATTTATTGTTTCTTTACTTCATTTATTAAGCACAAGTAATTTCCCCTATGTTGTCCTTGGTGTCAGTGTTTGTTGGCTTCTCCTGTTACTGAATTGTAATACCTGGCAGCATACTTCACGACTGCGAATTTCCGGCCATGTACGCGTGGTCGCCATTTCAAGAAAGTGACGGATCATCATTCCCTTTGGTGGCTTGTTGGACTGTGCAAACCTTCTGCACGGCTGATACGTTGGGCGTTACGCCTTCAAGGATACAACCTTTTCCGTGGGATGCAAGAGCGGTAGGTGTCATACTGATGCCAACTGCTTGTCTTGTCTCCCGTCAACACACTCGAGCGCTACTGACGACTTCGACGACTATCTTGCCAGCACTACCGAGTTTCCTGACGCCAGTAGTTTCAACTGAACAGCTCACGGCGCTACACTGCTACCTCTATTGGAGGTTGCCCCCACGTCAGGTCAGACCACTCCGACCAAGGTGTGTGACGGCCTCCTTTACAAAACGAATCACTCTCTTGACGGCGCTTGGTTGCTCCTAGGCGTTCCCTAACGCTTGCGTACTGCGATTATTCGTGCCATGCATGATGGCATTGCATCGGGCCACCTCTCCTTTGCCCACACGCTTCATCAATTACGCCAGTGCTTTTATTGGCCCAAGTTATGGAAGAGCACAAGACATATTGCCAGTTTTCCAGGTTGCTAATCTCATAAGCAGTAGGCGACGCCTCCTGCAAGCATTTTCCAATCATTAAACCACCTAATTTACCATTTCAAAAAGTTGTTATCGACTTTCTCAGCCCCTTTACCAAGAGCTCTACCGGATATCGCTGCATTATTGTTTGCGTCGAACACTTGACGCACTCTACTGGGACTGCAGCGCTTACCTGTGCTATCCCCGCCCATGTGTCTTTCTTTCTGCTTCATTCTGTAACCTTGCAGCCATGGTGCTCGACGTGTTGTTACAAGTGGCCATGTAAGGCAATACACCTCTGACTTTGCTGAAGAGCAGCTGGGCTTTGCGGTTCTACTTATTGACATTCAACACCGTACCTACCACACACAAATGGCCTCACTGAACGCACGAATCGTACGCTTACGAACATGTTGCCACTTAACGCCTCAGCTTATCACAAGAATTGGAATACCGTACTGCCCTTTGTAACGTGCAATTACAATACAACCAAGCACGAAGGAACCGCGAGTATGCGCCTACCGGTTGTACGCACGAAGTTCCTGAACATTCTTCGATATACATTTTTGCCATTCACACTGAACGAAGACGCCTTCGCTGCACAGACATTATGTCATGCCGAAAAAGCATGTCGGCTTGCTCTCCTAAGGACACATTCTTCTCAAATTGCAAACAATTGACATTCTGACGTTCGGCATATACATGTCACCTTCGCTTCAGGCGATCGCGTTTTACTGTGGACACCTCTACGGAAGAAAGGCTTGTAACGCAAATTATTTGAACGTATTGCGCTCAATTCGTGATGTTCAGCCAATTAAGTACGTCAACTACGTCATTGAAAGTCTAGCCTCCATAATCGCTGGTGGCGGAAGACTCCAGTGGTTCTTGGGACCCGTCTGAAGGACTACCATCATAGTGTTCCCGAATCAAGCACTACCATTCAAGTGGTTCCCTAAATCTCTCAGCGAACTTCACCTGCGCGGGAGGAAGATCTTGGGCTGCACGGCGGAACGAAAGAAGAGGAGATCGAATAAATTTACGCTGTGCAGAAAATGCAAAACGTTTAGTGATCTCGTCTCTTCGCCCTCTCCAAAATGTGAAAAATCCATCTCATCCGTGACAATATGCTTAATGTATGTGGCTCATTTTTCGCTAATACTTGATCAATGACTTCGGCGACCTTGTAAACACAGTTGCACTATCATGCGATGATTTAGAAAGCAATGTAGCAGTCCATGCACGTTTTCGTATTTGGCTAAGCGGTTTCAGGTAGATAGAAGATGTTGCTCCCCAGGATTTGATACGGTGGACATAAATAAGTGTGACCAAAGCGTAGTAGGGTGAGCGCAAAATATACGTAGCGAAAAATTCACATGCCCCTAACAAAATATGGCACCCAAGCTCCACTACTGTATTCCAGATACTCTACTGTGGGCACCGCGATCCCTATCAGACTCGAAAGTCACGCTTAGATACTCAAAGTACTTTCGAATATGTTTTCTATTTGAGCCTTAATATGAAAGATGGCCTACTCGTTCTTTTCTTTAATGGTGAGCTGTTCGCCGTTAAACCATCTTCGAAAAATAATCAACTGCGCATTTAAAGAAGTTTAGTTCAGCTACTGTGCCGCCTTCAAAAATAAATACTGTATCATCAGTGTACATTAGAGCTTCTAAATACTTGAGGATATATGGTACGTCATTAACATATAAGCTGAACATGGCAGGCCCCGAAACTGACCCTTGTAATACTGCTGTTAGCATTGCTTGGGCTGATGAATTGAAATCTCTTCTTACAACACATTACCGTCTGTCAGATAGGTAACTTGTAATTATTTCCAAAGATGTGCCTACAAACCCGTACCTGTGAAGTTCACGCACAGGAACGTCACATAAGACCATGCCAAACGCTTTTCTAAAGTCTAGAAATACTACGACTGTGATTGGATTACTGTGGAGAGCTGTATTTATTCTCTTACTGAGAACCGAAATTACGGTAGATATGAATCTACCATTTTTGAAACCATGCGACTGGGTAGTGCTGATGTTGTGCTTGGTTGTAAATTCATTCATATATCAACAGATCATTTTCTTTAAAATTGTATTCTTTGCGTTCAAAATAGATATTGGTCTTTAGCTTGATGACATATAATCATTAATATTCTTGTAAATTGACAATACCTTAGCAGATTTAAGCAGATTAGGGTATATCTGTGTCTAGAGGATAAATAAACAAATCCTGGAGGTGTATTTCTTCAATATCCACCTTATTCTTCACTAGCTTAATGGTGATTGCATCAGGACCAGCTGCTTTGTGTGCTTGAAGACATCGGAATCTGTGAAATTTCGAACCACTGTATTAAATAAACAATCCATGTATTTAATATTCACACCACTGTATAGATGGGGACTTTCACATCACCGAACTGAGTGGCAAATTTTGAGTCTACCGTGAGGACATAATCATTCAATGCATCGTTCATTATTTTACCATATTTTTTCCGATATTTTCTTATCTGTATTGAGGCCAGTGACCTCGTTGACCAAGCTTTGTATTCTGTTATCATGTACCATTGTTTATTTGACAAGCTGGTTGGAATCTCTTGTTTTCTCTTGCTGACTATAGAAACGAATTCATTTGAAAATCTTTTGAAACGACTGTAATAGTATTAATGTTTTTTTGCCCTTTCTATTTACCGTGCGACGCCTCCTTTCCTTTTAGGACTTTAATATGATATGATTCATTCATAATTTATTATGAACATATTACGAGTCATCCATGGGTCGCTGGGCAATAAAATGGAAAAAGAAAATAATGTTGACAAGAGAGGTGCCCCTGATTTATAAACTGCTGAAAAGTAAATAATTTTGAGACTCCTTTTTGTTTATGCGTTCATTTATATATTTTTCTTTCTGTTGTAGCTGTCCGAGAAACTCCATAATTTCTCCGCACTGAAGCCATATTTCCGCTCAGGTGCTCGTATAATCTAAGACACTCAGTTTGTTGAAAAAATCACATAGTAAACATTCTATACGCACTTCAGTATTGCCAAATAAAGGGGTTGTCATGTGCAAAAGAAAATCTAATAGTTTATCGAGGCTGTTATACTAGGCTTGAAATGTCCTGTTCTATTATTTGAATTTGTGGTGAAAATTGCTATTATTTTTACGGTCAACATTTCTTTATTATTAAACAATTACTCCTAGTATAATTTTCAATGTTCCGCAGTTGTGTGTAGGACTACTTAAAGGCCAAGTTTCCTGCAATACATTGTTCTATCTCTCCCTAATACAACGTAGAAGCAGCTTAGTTTTAGTTACAGCGGGGCACGCCGCACTTCCTGCTTCTCAATATAGCCGACAAGCAAGAAGGACCAGTTTTATGGGCATATAAACGAAATTGGAGCAACCTTGATCAGAACGAAGTGCGACCTGTCCTGTTTATTGCTAAGCATTGTAAAGCTTTAGAGTCCCTCCTTTTACCTGACATTTCTAACTATACAGTGAAGGCCAGTTCCTTGAGAAACACCAGCCGGGCGTACACACATCAGCGTCGCCTGGCCCAGAACTTACGAGTTTTGGTCGAGGACGGGGGAGGGGATTCGTTCCCTCCCTCCCCGCTACCAGATTGACTTGAAGGATCACCTGGGTCTGCGCCTTCGGAGGACTTCTGTGCGGTGTCATCTAAGCTCGAAAAAAAAAAGAAAAGAGAAAATTATTGTTTCGAGAACCGAATCGCTCTGATAGCTTGCATATTAACTCATACAAGGGTGACTAGTGAACAAGTAGACACAAAACACGTATTAAGCAAAGTGTATTAGGACGACGGTCCCACTACGAAGTCACCGCGTGTGCGACAGATGGTTCGGTAAGGTGAAGATTACAAGCAAAATCACAAAACTCTGGCTAAATCAGCGATGCATACTGTTCAGAACGGCCCAGCTGAAGTGCAAGTGTTGCCAGCCACTTGCGACAGCGGGCGTCAACGTTTCCTAGAGTGCCGCCGCAAACCTCTAGCCACGGCGTCACTAAATCGCCATTGTGACTGAATGAGTTCGGCAGGCCAACTATTATTACCGAACCCACCAACGCAGACCTGATCTGCTATCAGTAGGGGAGTTGCCGCGGGGACGTCGCCGGAGGCCCTTTCCCACGCGCCGACCAACACGCAAAACAATGGCTACCCGGGCGCACTGCGAAGGTCCGCTCCGAGTTCTACGAAATCCGTGTGATGTCGGTTTCGGACCGTGAACCTGTGTGTGCCTGTGTGCGTGCGTGCGCGTGTGTGCGTGCGCGCGCGCGTGTGTGTGTGTGTGCGTGCGTGTGCGCGTGCACGTGCGCATGTGTGTGCGTGTGCACGTGCACGTGCGCGTGTGTGCGCGTGTGCGTGTGTGTGCGTGTGCGCGTGTGCGCGTGTGCGTGTGTGCGTGTGCGTGCGTGTGCGTGTGCGTGTGCGTGTGCGCGCGTGCGTGCGTGTGCGCGTGTGCGCGCGCGTGCGTGTGCGCGTGTGCGCGCGCGTGCGCGTGTGCGCGCGCGTGCGTGTGCGCGTGCGTGTGCGAGTGTGCGCGCGCGCGTGCGTGTGCGTGTGCGCGTGCGCGTGCGTGTGCACGTGCGCATGCGCGTGTGTGTGCGCGTGCACGTGCGCGTGTGTGTGCGTGTGCGTGTGTGTGCGTGTGCGTGTGTGCGCGTGTGCGTGTGTGCGTGTGCGTGCGTGTGCGTGTGCGTGTGCGTGTGCGCGCGTGCGTGCGTGTGCGCGTGTGCGCGCGCGTGCGTGTGCGCGTGTGCGCGCGCGTGCGCGTGTGCGCGCGCGTGCGTGTGCGCGTGCGTGTGCGAGTGTGCGCGCGCGCGTGCGTGTGCGCGTGCGTGTGCGCGTGCGTGTGCGCGTGCGTGTGCGTGTGCGTGTGCGCGTGCGCGTGCGTGCGTGCGCGTGCGTGCGTGCGTGCGCGCGTGCGTGTGCGTGCGTGCGTGTGCGTGCGTGCGTGCGTGCGTGCGTGTGCGTGCGTGCGTGTGCGTGCGTGCGTGCGTGCGTGCGTGTGCGTGCGTGCATGCGTGTGTAAACCGTCCCGCGAAGAGGCGATGAGTGGACGAACGTTTCCACCACCTTGGAATCGTGGGAAGACCGAGTGTTTATAAACGGCTGTTGTGCGGATGCTCGATACACTTTCTTAAGCAGTCATGTTAGACTGTGACACTCTCTAAAGCAGTCGTGTTAGACTGACGTACTTTCTTTCGCCGTCATACTAGACTGGTGAACTACATGTAAATACGGTAAATAAACCATTATTCCTCGCTCTCGATGAGAAGCAGTCCTTCCCTTCATCAGCGTCCTGAGCGTGGATATGTTGGACGACGCCATGGGCGAGCTACATTCTAATTCATGCCCGACTGCAATCTTGACAACGGATCACGAGCGATGGGATTGAACCCCTAATCATAACAACTGGCTGACAGCGGCGAGATGGACTTTGCGACGTGGTGCTGTGTCTGCGGTGAGTGCTTGGTTCTTGCTTTGACTCTCTAAGCTTCATTTTGTGGTTGTTCTGTTTAGAACTGTAGGGAAGTTAGATTGTTGATTGTTAGCTAGGTTGTGTTTTCCCAGCTAGATTTAGCGAGCAGGACCTAGGCAGTAAAGCAGCAATCATGGAGTTAAGGACACTGCTGAGAGACGAGCTGTTGATTGTTGGTGAGGAACTGGGGCTAGATGTGCGCAAGGAAATGCTAAAATCGGAATTATTGGAGCTAATTACCGAACAGGCCAGTGAGGAAGAAATTGAAATGGGGTTTGAAATTCTGAAAAAAGAAAGAGAAACGGGACAGAGAACGAAGAACGTGACAGAGAAGAAGGGGGAAAGAGAGAGACAGGAACGCGATAATGAACGCCAGTAAAGAAAAAATGCAACTGGAACTTGAAAGCAAACGTTTGGAGTTGTCTCAAGGAAGTGAAGGGGCTCTGGGACGATCAAGTGAAGCAGAATCATACCGCATGGACAGGCTGTTAAAGCCATTTGAGGTCGGGACTGACATAGGCTTATTACTAAGTAATCTTGAAAGGACTTGCGAGAAGATGAACTTCGGTCCGAGTACATGGCCACAGCGGTTGCTGTCAATGTTGCCGTGTGAGGCGGCAGAAGTAATCGCCAAACTCAGTGCACAGGATGCATATGATTATGCAAAAGTTAAGGCTAGTCTCCCGAAGAAATACCACCTTTAAGCCGAAGCTTTTCGGAAAGATTTAGGAGTACAGGCAAGAAAGATAGCGAGGGGTATCCGCAGTTTGCATACGGCTTAAAGGCCAACCTAGTCGAGTGGCTGAAAAGCGCGGAAGCGTACGACAGCAGAGACACGATCATTGAATGCATGTGTCTAGAGCAGTTCTAAAGCATTCCCCAAGCTGTGAAACTGTGGGTGCAAGACCAAGACAGAGGGAATGTAAACACGACGGTAAGGGCGGCTGAATTAGCCGAAGAGTACGCAACGCGTAGAAAGTTGAACGCCGAGGACGGAAACTGGGATGGTCGCAATGGACCACGGAAACAATTTCCGTTCAAAAAGGGTTCGCAGACTAGACGATCGCAGCCTGTAGACGTGGGGGAAAAGCCCGCAGAAAAGAGCGAGAAGAAAACTAACGGAGAAACTGTACAAAATGAGCAGAAAAGAAAATGCGAATCTTTTAGACCAACCCGCTGTTATAAATGCCACAAACTGAGACGTATAGCTGTAAACTCTGGGAAGCCCAGTGTAGTTTTTTCCTACGTAGAGGAAAAAGACGAGAATATGGAGCTTTTAAGCCCCTATCTTCACGACCTGCAAGTTAATGGCAAACCATGCCGAGTGCTAAGAGACAGTGCCGCCACGATGGACATTGTCCATCCGTCTTACGTGACGGTAGATGACTTCACCGGAGACGTAGCATGGATCAAACAGGTTGTAGAACACAGCGTGTGTCTGCCCATGGCCAAAGTCAAAATCAGTGGACCATTCGGGGAGCTAAAGATTGAGGCTGCAGTTTCCAAATGTTTGTCACTGCAGTACCCTTACGTCTTTTCGAAGGGTTCGAATCAGTTACTGCGTGACAAAGGGCACTGGGAGAGGGCATAGTACAGGCATGGACCCGAGGCCAAGCTCGTAAAATTGCGTCGCTTTCGGCTGAAAATGCTCTAGCTGCTCCAGCGGAAGTAGCAAAGGAGATAACTGCAATAACCGAATCCGAGCTAGGCTGGAGTGATGAAAAAACAGTTGAGGAAAGCCTGCCAGCTGACGAGCTCACTGAGAGCGTATCGCTAGGGTGTCATAGTTGACCCCTGCAGGAAGAGCCCGCTGATGCACTCGCAGGCGAGACAAGGTCGTTATTATCACCGGCGTCAAAGAACTATGATCAGCTCTTACGTGTGGGCAGAGAGTCACTGGCTGCGGAGCAAAAGAATGATGACAGCTTAGCTAAATTACACCACACAGCTAAAGAAGGCATTGCTAGGCGTAACGTGACGATACATGAGAGAGCAGGATTGTTGTATCGGCACTACAGAGATCGAAAGGGTGGGATTTTAGATCAGTTAGTCGTACCTACTAGGTACAGGGAGGACCTGTTGATTCTCTGTCATGGAAATGGGTGGTCCGGCCACCTAGGCATAAACAAATCAAAGGAAAGATTGCTTATGAAATACTACTGGCCTGCCTGTTTCAAAGACGTAGAAAATTTTGTAAGATCATGCGACGCCTGCCAGCGCTCGGGTAAACCAGAAGAGACGTGGAAAGCTCCACTAAAGGTATTGCCCCTAATAACAGAGCCTTTCAGATGACTTGTAATAGACACAGTAGGGCCTCTACCAAAAACAAACTCAGGTTACAGGTACTTGTTTACCATGCTGTGTCCGGCTACAGTGTTTCCAGAAGCAATCCCTTTCAAAGAGTTCAGCTCCACCGAAGTAGTAGACGCGCTTTTGACAGTGTTTGCACGAGTTGGGTTTCCAGCCGAAATTCAGGCGGATCAAGGGTCAGTATTCACCAGCGCAGTGGCTTCCACATTCTTGAAAAAGTGGGGTAAAGTTAATACACAGTTCTGTCTATCACCCTCAGTCAAACAGTGTAGAGAGGTGGAATTCAGTGCTTAAAGGGACACTAAAGCGAAACAATAAATCAGTTTAAACTATTGACGCATTGCTTGAGAACCCTGCAGGCAGTCATTTCAAAAAAATAGTTTGGTTATTAGATGAGAAAATGAAGGTCCAAGTATCAGTATTTGAATTTCGCGCCAAAACCCCAGAGCCGGTACGTCAGCGTGACGTCAGGGATTCCAAAGTATGTTTTCGCATTTGGGCCGCGTTGGCTGAATAAAGGTTCCTGAACTTGCGATGTTTAATATTTGGTTCCTTTAGAACACGATGTAGCCAATCTTTAACGCTATATATAATCAGTAGGCCCTAGAAGATGCCATAAAAATCCAAGACGTCACAGCCCCCAGGTGCGGAAACTTAAGCAGGCGTCGCCACCCGTATTTCGTTCTTGCGCTTTTTCTGGCTTACGAAACGTCTTATCGTTGTAAGAGTCGTGTTTTTGCTGTTGTAGAACGGTAATTTACTGATGCAGAAGAAATCATTTTTCACTTTAGTGTCCCTTTAAGCGAGTTTTGCGTTCGATCTGTTACGAGCACAAGGAGGACTGGGAGAACTGTCTGCCGGCAACTTTGTTTGCTTTGCGAACGGTTCCACATGAAGCGACAGGGTTCTCGCCAGCAGAACTAGTGTATGGGAGGACACTCCGTTCTCCACTCAGAATGTTAAGAGAGATGTGGGAGGAAAGAGTAGAGAGTCCTACAGTGGTTGAATACGTGCTAAATCTGCAGGAACGGCTAAGCGCAATCCAAGAACTAGTCGAAAAGAACATGGGAGTAGCTCAAAAGAACGCCAAGTTCTATTACGACAAGAATGCGAGGCTTCGTAAGCATAACGCCGGAGACCAGGTAATGATCCTCAAACCTTCAAGAAAGAACAAGTTTGAAGTTCACTGGGACGGGCCCATTAGTGTTGCACAAGCTTTCAGATACTAACTATGCTCTGAAAACGCTCGGTCGCAGAAAGGAAGTGAGGATATATCACTGCAATTTGATGAAGCCATATGTAGAGCGGAGCGGAGTCATTAACTATACCATCAAAGAGCCGGATGGCACTAGTACCAAGTTTAAGGAGTATAAGCTGACACCCACACTCTAAGAAAAAAGAGAGTAAAAAGTGAGTCACGGCAACTTGACTCTCGTTTTTCTTACGAAGACCCACTTTCGCGCGGGTAGAGTCACAAAACAAGAGTCAACATTTGTGATGGGTCGTTTGACTCTCAATAGCACGCGAAGAGTCGTCGTGGAAGATCGCGACTCCTCTGATATTCGAGATGAGTCTGGCGAGAGAAAGGTTAAAATGTAGGAGAAGAAATACCAGATAACGTCTTCTGTTTTAGGCAGGCCCTCGGGTTCCTGTCCTGGTTGTAATGCGGTGTATCATTCTTTCGTCCTTGTCATGTTCTGCGATTACATCGAACTCCAAATATCGATTTTCCTCGAACATGTTTGTTAATATGTCACACACTTAAGTGATAGCTGGCTTCTATACTAAGGAAGACCCGGATTTGTCACACTGGATTCTGACCATAAGTAAATCTAAAAAAAAAGCATTGGCTACTAAAGAGAGCACTGCAGCGAGATAAGTTCAGTAGGCGCACTCAACAGTGTCAATTGTAAATGTAATTGCGCTACGTAAAATTAAATTTTCAGGATTTAGGTTCCAAAATCAAGATCTTGTTATGAGGCGCACGGTAATGGAAAACTGGAGATTTATTTTCAGCAGCTCGGGTTATTTAAAGTGCACGGAATGCACTTTTCGCATTCTGCCTCCATTGGAATGCGACTGCTGCGGTTTGATTGGACCCGTGACCTCGAGCTCAGCAACGCAACACCAAAGCCACTGGGCTACCGCAGTGCATTGCGTTCCGCGACCAGAAACAAACATTAGCGCACGCAGCACTGCTTTTGAACCCCCTAGAAATGTAAAAACAAAAATGCAGCAGTTTCCCCCCAATGCTGCATGAACCACTGCACGAACAACTGCACGAACCAAGGTTCGTAGTTTCATCGCCTGAATAAAGTACAGTAAACAATCGCTGACTCCGTAAATTAGCAAGCACGGGGTCACGCGCGCACGTGCAAACATAAACAAATCTCACTCAATGACCGCGAACACTCGCTGTCACAGCGTCGGCGTGATGAAGGGCGCGAACACAGCGGACAGAACGCTTCTGCTGCCTCGTCCTTCAAATCGTCTCCGAAACTTGAAATGGCGCTTTTAAAGCGCCTTCCCCTTCTTCCCCCCCCTCCCCCCGCTTTGCACCCATCGGAAATTATCGCCAAGACAGAGCGAGAGTGGCGCTAGACCGGGCTAGAGCAACGGCCAGAGGAGGAGCGTGCTAAACCAGCGCCTCCTTTCCCCGGCTTGCGCGCGTTTTATCGCGTGACCGCCTATAGATACTTGCGACACCCATCCACGCACTATACGTCTCGGCTCACCATCGTACACTGCCTTTAACGCGCACAGCCAACGGCGTAGGATAGGATCTTATCGCACTTGACTATATGCGTAAGCTCACGGCAACACCGACAGATATATTTCGGTGGTTGTGTCCATATAATTGCTATCGCAAAATTCGCAATAAATAGAAAATGTTACTAAGGACCAACCACGCTGCTTCTCTATGTCGTGATAGAGCGGTGAACTATAGTTTTAGAAAATGTGTTGCTAAATCTCCGCCAAATGAATACGCTCGCATTTGGTGACAGCGGCACACAGTCGCAAGAACTTGTGGAGGAAATACCGGAGTTCTGGCAGCTTCAAGTGCACTAGATCATTCAGTAACATGGGCGGCTTTGTAGTTCTACCTTACATCAGAGCAAACTGCACTCCACAGAAATCAAGGGCAGCCGCACCGTTATAGCTAAGTAAATTAAGGACAATTACGCCGCGTCTTCACACTTCGACCACGCTCCGACAGCCCAACGATAGATATTTCAAACGCAACCATACTCGGACGAGCAAATTTTTCTTCTGCCAAGTGAACGTAGCGGGTATTTCAAGACGCGTGTTAAATTCATGGTTGTTTCATTCATGAACATTACTTAAGTGACGTAAATTATCAGTGAGCAAAACAGCTTTTATCTCAACGCGAGGAAACAAAACCGAAACTAGCGCAACTGTTTTGCTCAGTTGTGCAGATAGAAAATGATCCAAAGCCGAAGCCGTCAATAGCATGACGCCATTTTACAGTTGCGCTGCATCACGCGCGAGTACGTTGTCGTTGAGTGGTTCTAAAATCGCTGCGTGAGGGGCGACTGCAACCAGGCGTTGCGGCAAGTTACGGTGGGAGCTTCTGTCCGTGCTGTGTGATTGCGACGAGGGGGACCGCCGCCAGCAGCAGCGTGTCGCCGATTTCGTCTTTGCCGACATCGAGCAAGTGTAGCTCGCCGGACCGTCACAAGCGCCCGAAGTGCTGCGATTTGCACTGCATCTTTCATTGTGATATGGGAGATTGCAACGGACAGAGACGACCAGATGCATACGAACGACTACCAGCGGGGAGTGACCTGTGCCATATTTCTCTTAACGTCTCAGGTAAGCATATCAGCTTTTGTTCCGAGTTTACAAACGGCGTGTACTCGGCCCTTCCGGTATGGCTACCTTTCGCGCCACGTTTCTCTTGGCAGTTCACAGACGTTTCTTAGGCATGCGTGCGCGTATGTATGCAAAAATACTACTGGCAGACGGAAGCCTCAGGAGAGCATCTGAAATTATTGCAAAGCTGTACTGCCAGGAGAAACACCGTTCTTAACGACTCTAGGGGCGAGTGGCCTGTCGCATCGAAAAATCCGTAGAATATCAAGTACTGCGTAACTTGAAGTGTAGATACAATACTCGCACCAGTGTGACTCTCGCTGGCGACGACAGGTAGTCGAAAAGACAGCTTGTGTATTCTGAAGATTTACTAGCGCTTTGGGTATATCACGGCAAATAATGAAAGCGCAACAACGCTGTATGGCAGTGTCGGGCGATGTGGGAGCACAGATATTTTAAGAGCGGTAAAGCTCAAGCGAACAGACAGAGCGCTTTAAAAGCGCTGAAACTGAACAAATTTTATGTGCATTTGGCTGTAAGTAGAAAACACATTAGCTTACAGTTTAATCCTATATATATAATGTATTATTTTTACGTAATCTTTATTTTCACAGTTGTAAATATTTAAAAGCATGAACTTGCTGCAGCATTTATATAGTAAATCCTACTAGGCTTACAAAACCTGGCTGTGTTATGTGGTGAAATTGTAATATTGCTACTGGGTTTTTTTATATTGAGTCCGGCGTTTTATGAAAAAAAGGATCCTCTTATTTGTAGTTGTATGTTAGTGCGTATATTTGCCAAGCAGAAATGAGTTGATTGCAAAGTTGTACCTTCCAGTGAGCTGCATATGAACCCAAGTTTATCCTGTCTTGGCTATTGTAATGTGCATACAACAATTTTAAGTATATACAGCTGTATTTGGCTTAGTCGCTGCAGCACATTTTGTAAAAGTAGAAGGCCATTTATTATTTTGCTGCTTCCATGCAGAAATACCTTTTTTCTTGTACCAAGAAATGCTGGCAGTATTGAATGAAATGAAGTGTGGTATATTTTTCTACTAACTTAGTAAAGGAAATTTCGTCTGCCGTGTATCAGAGATTAGTTTACCTTCTTGTACTAAACAATGCGTTATGTCCTCGGCTATGACTGTTGTCCTGTGTATTTTTATAATTTTGATGTGAATTTTATTTTAGGTATTCAAGAAATGGCAACAGCCAGAAGTCGCCATCTTATCCAGCACGTTATGTGTGAGACAAATTGTAGCAGGCACTTTTGCAATTCTCATTAGCATATGATGCTACCTGTTGTAATTTTTGTGTCCGCTTTCCTGTCTTTATGCATTTTAGTATTATTGTGCAAAGGGTAATAGTTTTACATTGAGACAGAGTAATCGCCCAAAGGGGAGACATGGCTGGAGAAGACAACACGCACAAGCCTCCTTTGTCCGTATCTCTATGTTGCGCAGTTACTCTGTCGTTATCTACCAACAAGCCCAAATTCCTCATCAGCTACATTTACTAATGATCTGTTATTACAATTTCATTGACATAACATTGAAAGTACAGAGGTACACAGGAAGAGAGACTTGACGTGATGAAGAGCCATAGAACAAGGAGCATCGCTGGAGCCAATGTTTCGACAAAGAGATTTTTCTCAAAACGTTGGGTCCAGTGAATTTTCTTGTTCTATCACTATTTACGGTTAAAAGAAAGCAGTATTGCTCTTGCTCAAGTATTATGCATTATAGAATAGAAATTAGCAGGATGAAATATCAGGAATGTCAAAATTCTTGTATATTCCAACGCTAGAGTGAAAGCCAGAAAAACAAGATGTAGAGAACCACATTGTTATTTTTCACTACCCAGTTTGGACAGCTTCATTCCGAGCTTGCACTTTGTTGCATTAACGACCACTGGAATTCGTTAATTGAATTAGCTTGGTGATTTACTTATGTTAAGAGATTTTGTACTTGTATTAATGCAGCTTCCATAATGCATGTAAAGAAATTTACAATAACATTTTAAGGTGGCAGGCTTGCAGTTGACTAGCAGATCACTTGATGGTATGAGCTCAGGTTTTAACCGCGCTTCCATGCACAAATCGGTTGCACATTTTTTTTTCATTGTTTGGATTTTCATAAACTTAAAGGGACACTAAAGTGAAAAATGATTTCTGCTGCATCAGTGAATTACCATTCTACAACACCAAAAATACCACTCTTACAACTATAAGACGTTTGGAAAGCCACGAAAAGCGCAGGAACTAAATACGGGTGTAGACGCCTACTTAAGTTCCCGCACCTGGGGGCTGTGATTTCTTGGATTTTGATGGCAACTTCTAGGGCCTACTAATTATATATAGCGGTACAGATCGACTACATTGTGTTCTAAAGGAACCAAATAACAAACATGGGAAGTTTCGGGAACCTTTATTCAGCTAACACAGCCCAAAGAATCCCTGACGTCACGCTGACGTACCGGCGCTGGGGTTTCGGCACGAAATTGAAATACTGATACTTGGGCCTTCATTTTCTCATCTAATAATCAAACTATTTTTTTGAAATGACTTCCTGTAGGGTTCTCAAACAATGCTTCATTAGTCTAAATTGATTTATTGTTTCACTTTAGTGTCCCTTTAAGTACTGTTTCTTTTATGGCGGGGTTCTAGTTGTGTCATCATCATCATCAGCCTGGTTACGCCCACTGCAGGGCAAAGGCCTCTCCCATACTTCTCCAACTGCCCCGGTCATGTACTAATTGTGGCCATGTTGACCCTCCAAACTTCCTAATCTCATCTGCCCACCTAACTTTCTGTCGCCCCCTGCTACGCTTCCCTTCCTTCGGAATCCAGTCCGTAACCCTTAATAACCATCGGTTATCTTCCCTCCTCATTACATGTCCTGCCCATGCCCATTTCTTTTTCTTGATTTCAACTAAGATGTCATTAACGCGCGTTTGTTCCCTCACCCAATCTACTCTTTTCTTATCCCTTAATGTTACACCTATCATTCTTCTTTCCATAGCTCGTTGTGCCGTCCTCAATTTAAGTAGAACCCTTTTCGTAAGCCTCCAGGTTTCTGCTCCGTACGTGAGTACTGGTAAGACACAGCTGTTATAAACTGCGTTAGTTGTGTATTAGGACCTAACTGTTTGCCTTTATTTGTATTGGTAGCCATGTTACACAGACAGCTAAATTTTTATTGTAAATCATGACGTGGTTGAACTAAGAACATTTGTGCAAATTTGTTGCAGGTACACTCTGGCGGCTCCTACCCCTGCGTCCTACCACCACCCTGTCCGGACTACGTCCACTAGGGAGTTGGAAGCCTTTGGCGGCATCTGCCACTGCATCCTGCCACCACCATGTCCCGACCACGTCCACTAGGGAGTTGGCAGCCTTAGTGATGATGCCAAGCAGGCTGACAGCAGACAGAAATATTCAGGTAAATACCTGTAATTAAGCGGCGTCTTTTTGAGTGAAGTGGCTTGTAGCCACTCAGCAATGAAAGAAGTAACTTCGAAGCAGTTTAGACTCCCTTCTGTCTGTGCAGGGATGCTCAAGTCTATGCATTTTGTCTTAGCTTCCAAGAGGCTGTGTGTATTAGACGAAACGCGATGCAAATTTTGAAACTACAAGAGACCAATGTAAAATTGTTTTCTTGTGTAACACAAAAACTACTTTGATAAAGCTTTACCAATTTAAAAACAATACAGTGTACTCTCATACATGGTATTTGGCATAAATTTACTAGGGCTGCCTCAATGGTAAGTAGGCCGATAGACGTACACCAAAACTGACTTCTTTTCCAAGTTCATCCTCCTCTATCTGCTCTGCTGCATATTTTATCTTTCTGAAACCAGTTCTTGCACCCCGCACAAGTCCTAAACACATAGATTACATAAATTTACTGCTTTTGCTGTAGGTCATTTTTGTGAAAATAAAGTGAATAAGCCATTTGATCCATTTTTAATCGGCCATAATAAAATGAGCATTGGCTAATAAGCAGTTAAGTTTTTGGTGTAAGGCCTCTTCATTGTCGTTAAAAATTTGGCCCTCTTAACGAAGGAACCAATCTTTTGGCTATGCCATTTGATGATGCATGTTTGGTGCGTTACACAAAATGTGACATTGTGTT
Organism: Dermacentor andersoni; assembly: GCF_023375885.2. Classification (NCBI taxonomy): domain Eukaryota; kingdom Metazoa; phylum Arthropoda; class Arachnida; order Ixodida; family Ixodidae; genus Dermacentor; species Dermacentor andersoni. Next base: position 172,627,544 of record NC_092819.1, on the reverse strand, counting down.
TACGCCAATGAAATTTTTTTTTGCTTTAAGTATTGTGTGAAATTGAGATTTGTTCTATATTGAAGGGCCCTCAGTTTTCAAAAAGAAATTCCAAGTGGTCATATGCTAGGTTGGAACAGCTGGCATGGAATAGCCTACTGACACAAATAGGGAGGGTCGTGTACACTTGATCTTATGTTAAGATACTATTATTGATCTAGAAAAGACAAAATGAAGGATTTCATCCTACAAGCAGCTTTTCACATTCATTTACACTTTTGCACATTTATATACCTGAGTCTGGTGACTTGTGTCTGTTTTCATCATCTGCTATGTGCAGATTGTGAACTTCAGATTTGCCCTATGGTGCAGAATATTTTGGTGCTTATATATTTGGATCTGTGTTTTTCAGGTTGCCTTGAAATTTTACCCAAGCCATGCCACATACTCGGGCCAGGCCTCTTGCGAACTACATATAACCAGGCTCAACGCATCACTGTCGAGTGAGTCCGGAGATCAAGGAAACCTGCTGTGCAACCATCGCGCTACACTTGGTGACCCCTCTACGTGTTCTATCTATCCAAACAGCATCACCACCTGTTTCTTATCTTATCGATCACTTATCGAACCATGGATGAATGTTGGGGTGGAGTGATTTGAACAGACATTCTATTTGTCTCTTCAAATTCTTTGCAAATATTTCTATTATTATAATTCATATGCTTCTTTAGTACCTAGTTTTTAATAGTTCCTTTCTCGTAGAGTTCTGACCATCAACTCCTGCTATTATAATGTATACCTGTCTTTATGCCCCGTTTCTCATAGTTCTTTTGTACTTGTGGATGTAATTCATAGGTTCTTAATTCTTGTTGTACAGAAGGCCAAAATGCCAACTTAAGGTATTTTTTCTTCCTTTTATAATCTACAGCACTGCAATGTGTTCAAGAAATGTCACATAACACTGGCTCTGGTGCAGGATAAATTTAAGAGCAATATAGAGTACTTATCTCAAGCACCCGTTATTTTTGAAAAAACTCAAGGATATAGGAGCACAAGAAAGAAAATATTGATCTGGAGAAACATGGCTTCCCCTCATAAGTCTGGTAATAATGTGACTTCCCTTCACTGCAAAGATACTGGTACTCACATACAAGGTTTGAGACATGAAAGCTATGATACCCTTGGCATTTCTCAGTCTTATTTGCCACACTGACGAATGTCAAGGCAGCATAGGTTTCATGCACTCATTGGTTGTATTGCACCTTTTGAGCATTGCATTTCTCAAACACACAGGTTTACAGCAGTGCTTTAAATAGCAGATGTATGTCCTAATTTTCAGAATTTGTTAATGCAAGATTAACGCTACAGATCATGTATAAATAATTTTACGGACTTTATGTCCATGGATGCATGCTTCTTCTGATGACGAAGCAGTGCCATGTGGTCGGGGGATGAATGTCTTTATTTCAGATTTAAACATTGGCTGCCAGGTCTGGGTTAGTCTCCTACACTGAGTATTCTAGGTCACAGCCCATTTACTAGAGGAAAGTGAATTAAACTAGGAATTGTAAACACCAAAAGATCTTGTTCGGGACAATAATGTGACAATCAGCAAGGTTCTTTGTGCATTCATTTCCAAATTTGTGAGATTATATTTTGACTGGTTTCACTAACGCGAGAACAAATATTTGTTTGTTCTCACACTAGAGTTGGCTGCCCCCATTGCCACACAGCCCCTTTACAGGGTAAAAATTCAGTGTATTAATAGGCTCTTTTTTGGTTTTGCGCACTCAGTGTTAAGGGATCCAAACGATGACATACAACAGAATGCAGAAAAATGACTAAGGAATACAAGCAGGGCGTGGGGCGTTTTAGGCAGATGCGTGCATGTGCTATTTATAAAACTCCCTATGGTATGCCTGAAGGCATTTTCTAACCCTTTTGAAGAAACACTAACACCCACTTATTAAGGGGAAATGCTTCTCGAAACAACTTTTTTTAATTATTCGTACTAGAAGTTTGAATATACTGCCATTCATAGGGAGTTTTATGTAGATTTGAATTGTCATTGGTTTTTGTATAGCTGGTGTTTTTTAGTTATGTCCTACATAGTGGCAAAATATTTTTATGCGCACTTTTGTGTAAATATTTCCCAATTATTTTTTCAGGCAACAATTTTTGGTAATAATGGTATTCATTGCAGAAAGGGCTAGTACATGGCATTTAATAAAATAGGTATTGGTCTGTAGATTTTCTGTCTTCAGCATTTGTTCTGTTCCACAGCTGTTTCTTGGAATCTGAAATGATGTACCCATCTCTTTGTTAGCGATAAACAGGGAAATCTGTCAGTATGTTTTGTTTAAAATGGAGCTGATCAACCCAATAGTTTGGCTATTTGCTAATTATAAATTACAACACTAATAGTACAGGACCATAAAAACAGATTGATGCTGAATAACAACTGTGCCCAGCTACATCCACACAGCTGTGCCACACAATGTGCAGGTGTTCAGAAGAGCCAAATGCCCCAGAGAGAAAGCAAGAGTAACTTATTGTTTGTCATCTTGTAAAAGCAGATTATGCGCCAGATGTAATGTATGCTCGGTAAATGCATAAATCAGTCATGTGAGGTGTCTCACCTCAGGTTGCAAGTTCGAACTTCTTGTAATCTTGCTTGTTTTTATTTTGTTTCCTTTGTGAGCATGAGTGACTTAGTTGCCTTGGCACATATTGTCAAAACTGTTTCTTCACTGGGAATCGCAAAATTTCAATTACACATAATATTCCCAGTTACTAATATGGTAGACTTCGAGCTTAATTCTCTTATCTTTCATATGTTTATCTACGAAATAGTTTTATCATTCATTGAAATATATCCATGAAATGCACAGTGGGATCCCAAATTATAAATATCTGTTCTTGCTTTCCACCCTGCTCTACAACATAATGAAGATACAAAGCAAAACTATAAGTTTGCAATTGTCCCCCATAACCAGAGTTTCGCTTGAATTTGAAAAACAAAATTTACATCCTGCTATGGTGTGAGAGTTGCTTTGGGCACCAAGTGAACAGCGTAGCACCTGTGCTAGAGTACACAACAAAGCAGAAAATCGCACCAGATTGGAATGGCAGCGGTAAGTTAAGAACAGATGTTTTATTTCGCGCACCATTAATGTGGCTTATCATCTGCTCCTGTTTTATTTTGTGGGAACGCATACATTGGGAAGACAATTTTTTGTACCAATCTTACCTTAGCGGGACACCAGAGAAAGGTAGAAATCAAGAATAGGTATTCACACTTTGTTGCCCACAGTGTATTATCTGGATGTGTTTCACTCTGCAAAAGACTACTGTGGTAGATAATCATAAAGACAAAGACAAAAGAATTAAAAATGGTATGTGTCAGTCATCTTTCCGTGACCTCCAGTGTCTATAGAAACACTTCTTTCTGTATATGTGCCAAGCCGTTGGGTGGCTTTACGTAACTCAGTCATGCTTTCCAAGTTAAAAATCGGAATAAGGACAATCACAAGAACATCATATGAGGGATTTGTAAATGCGGCACCTTATGTAACTTATTTATGTATGTGCTGAGGGTAGATTACAGCCAGTGCATAATATGCTCTTACAGGATAACTTGTGATGATTAAAAAAAGCCTTCCTCACATCTTCCTCCTTGTTTCTTTTGGATCATGGTGCACCATGTGTATTGTTACAGCTGCGTGCATGCAGCTGGGTATAGTTTGTTTGTGTGTTCTGCTTCTTCCCTTGCCCTCATTATTCATGTGCTATCTTTGCCGTAACAAAATACAGCTACCTGTGCTACATACTTTGTCAACGTGTTTGCATTATGGCAAGTTTTGTATTAGTGGTTATTGCAATCTGTGAAATTGTCTGTGTCAGCTATCATGCTTCGTCTTGGAAAAGTATGTTATAAATAAACAATTAGTATAAATGTTGCTGTATTTATTTTGTAATATTATCTTGTGAAGCTTTTATACACTGTTGCATGTTGTATGACAGAATAAAATTGATGCACAACTTTTTAATGTGGTATTTTTCAGATCAATTTTCAACTGACGCTAACGCGCACAAGTTGTGAAGGAAAAGTGCAAACAAGAGTACCATAAGGTAAGACAGCTGTTTTTACTGTTAGATTGGATTATCAATTGCCAAGCAGTTGTTTTCAGCAAGCATAGTATAACGCATAGATTATGTAATCTAAGTTGGAATATTGTTTTTATTGCACTTGATTATCTGGGTCTCCTTTGTACATAGTGCAGCCTTTTTTATTTGTTATGTGTAGCTTACTTGCTTAAAATGTTAAGTCGTAAGTTCTAAATAATAACACGTCTCGAAGAACAGTGAAATAGGTTTAACTGATAAATGTTTTGACATTAGAGATTTGTGCAGTGCGGAATTGAACTTCTACATGAGTTACATAATATTTTGGGGTCTCATTATGGTTCTGAGTTGCATTGGAGTGTCATGCATATGCACCTGCGGGCAACATATTGGATGTTTAAGACTGTTTTGCATGGTTGGCTATTGATTCCAGTCTAATAGTAATGAGAACTATCTTGCTTTCATGGTGATTCTGTGCTGACTAATGCATTTTAATTTTCCAGAAGACGACAAAGGGTGATGAAATGTTAACTTTTTGTTGCTAACCTGCCATGTCCTTTTTGGCAAGTTTGCTATGGGTTCTTTCTTATATGTTGTCTTTTTACAGTATTCATCTTGAGAACTAGCCGTAGTCGTGTGTACTTACAGCAAAAGTTGGCGACACGTTTTTAAAAGCGGCTCGACACTGCCATCCGAGAGTCAAACGACTTACACGGATTAGTTATTTTACTCTATCTGCAAGAGTCCTGCACCACGCACTAAGGGTAACTTGACACACACTACTGGAGTCATCAGACTCATCAAGAATAGTTACCCGAATCCTTCAGCAGTGGTCATGTGAACCTTTATCTTGAGTCGTCTGACTCATGCAGAATAGTTAACGGACTCCCTCAGCACTAGTAGTGTAACCCTTTTGAGAGGGTTAGGAGACTACTACAAGAGAGTGTGCATGACTATTGGGTGTGGAGTCACGTAACCACCTTGTATCGAGCACAGATAGTGTCGGGACTCTCTTCCGAAAGAGAGTTCGGGTGTCTCCCACAAAGTGTGTCGTATACGTGGCGAGTCCAGACTCTCCAAAAAGAGTAAGAGGTACTCCTTTTTTTCTTAGTGTGCAACTCGGGAATCGGCCTAGAAGAAGTAGTAAAACATTCGGTAGGCTCGCACGCTCTCAGACCCGAGCAGCTAGATGAGCTAAAAGGGGTGTTAGGGGAATATATCGACAGGTTCAGCGATCGGCCGGGTAGAACCGAATAACGCATGAAATATAGCTGACATCAACCGAACCCGTAAGATTAAAGCCTTACAGAGTGTCTCCAAGACAGAGAAATTATGGAGGCAGAGATACAGCGCATGCTGGAGTTGGGAGTTATTGAGCCCGCTGAGAGTGACTACACGTCACCGCTAATACTGGTAGAAACCCCTAACAAGGACCCTCGTCCTTGTGTTGCCTACAGGAAGTCAAATGTCATCACTAGGGATCAGCTGTACCCGATACCCAACATTGAGGAACGAATTGCAAGAGTTAGTCCTGCTAAATAAATTTCAACTATATATCTCGTGCGGCGGTACTGGCAAGTGCCCCTTTCAGAAAGTGCCAGCCGCTATGCCGCATTCCTCTCACCTGTAGGCACTTTTCGCCCTCTCGCACTCAGCTTCGGGCTGAAGAACGTGCCATTTAGCTTCTCTAAGTTAATGGATATTGTCCTAAAAGACTTCCAGGAGTTCGCCTTGCCATATCTTGAGCAATTTTTTCGGATAGCTGGGAACAACACGTACCTTACCGCAAACAGGTATTTTCACGGTTGAATGAAGCCGGCTTAATGATGAAAGCGGAAAAGTGTAGGTTTGGTTGTTCACAGGTGACCTATCTGGGCCATGTTGTCGGCCAGGGCACGAGACGGCCGGCCGAGCTGAAAATAGCTACGATTGAAGAATTTTCTCAGCTGTGCACGAAAGCAGATCTTTGTTCATTTTTGGGACTTGTGGGTACTATCAACGGTACATTCAAAATTACTCGCAAATGGCAAGTCCATTAACGGACGCCCTCCGAAAGGGAGCACCGAGTAGCGTACACTGAGATAAAGACAAAGCGAACGCTTTCCAAGGTGTGAAAACGCTATTGGTTTCTCCTCCTCTGCGTCGCGTGCCAGACTACACAAAGGCGTTCATACTTCAATGCGACGCAAGCGACAGAGGTATGGGCGTGGTACTTAGGTAGGTGACGATAACGAGGAGCATCCTATCCTCTATGCCAGCCGTAAACTAAATGTAAGAGAGGAAGCCTACAGCGCTTCAGAGAAGGAATGCGCTTGTTTAGTTTGGGCCTCCCAGAAGTTGTCGTGTTACTTGTATGGAGCGAAGTTCATCTTCAATACCGACCACTGTCCTCTGACGTGGGTCAATCAAACGTCATACAAAAATGGCCGCTTGCTTCGATGCAGTCTCACTCTCCAAGAGTACAACTTCTCCGTTACATATACCCCGCAGGGGCGTCTGCGTCAGGAGGCGTTTGGTGTGTTGCGACACCACGTACCCGAGCACACGAGGGTTGGCCCCTCCCGCGTCTAACCGTGCGCGGCTCAGCCGTGTCCGGGGAAAAGGAGATCGTGGGGTTGAGCCGATGCTGGGCGTTTGCACCTTTACGGCCCCTCGGCGGAGGCAACACACCTCTTTGGCCTCGGCTTCACGTAGACGGCACCTCTGGACTGACCCACCAGGGGGAAATCGGTAGTTGCCTTTTCCTGTCTCTCTCTCTTTTAAAACTTCGTCTTTCTCTCTCACTTTCCACCTGTCCTGTCTTCTTCTCACTTCTTTTACTTCCAATTCTCCAGGCAGCAAGGGTTAACCTGGTGTAGTTCATCCAACCTTGGATCTATTATATTGGGTTACAGTAGCTATGTACAGCTGGCGTCTGCGTTTCCTTCGGGTCTCGCAGCATCTCCTTGTTGGGCTCGGTGGTGGGTGTCTGGCATAGCTGCCGAAATGTTATAAGTTATTTATGGCTTTAAGCACCTTTCCCCAACTTCCTGATCGCCCACTTTCGAAAAGAGGGCGCACCGAAGAAACTTTTCAATTTTTTGCCCAACGCAAGGACTCGTTCCCATGCTACCACGTCATACATAGTCAGTGCCCTGGTAAGACAGTAAGAGCCCTTTCACCATTCACCGTTGCGAAAGTTCTCACCGACCGTCTAGGTCCTGGATACAAAATCACAAAAATGGCTATCGGCGACCTGCTGCTTGAAGTACGTGACCAGCTCCAACATGAAAAGATTTCAAATAATGTGGCTTTTGGTGATGTCGCAGTGACAGTGACGCCACATCGCTCTATGAACACATCGAGAGGTGTGGTATCAGATGCCGATCTTTTGAACCTGAGTGAAGAAGAACTACGCGAAGGATGGAAGGAACAAGAAGTTGTCAAAGTACAAAGAATAACAATCAAGCGCGACAACAAAGAAATTCCTACAAAACATCTCGTTCTCACGTTTGCTACAAGTGTTCTGCCAGAATCTCTCGATACAGGATACACAAAAACACGAGTAAGACCATACATTTAAAATCCACGTAGATGTTTCAAATGTCAAAGATTTGGCCATGGCTCACAAAGCTGCTGAGGCCGTCTCACTTGCGCAAAATGTGGGCAAGAACACGCTTCCGACACCTGCACTGGCGCACTCCACTGTGTGAACTGCGACGGTGATCACGCCACATATTCCCGATCATGTCCGACGTAGAAAAAAAAAGGATATTATTACACTGAAAGTTAAAGAGAATGTATCGTTTCAAGAAGCGCGGAAACGTGTTTCATTCATTCATACCGCAGGCTATATTGGTGCGGCGCGTAAGGGGGCAACGCCGCAGCAGACTCCGGCATCTGCCCGGCCCACAAAGAGTGTGGCCGAGGTTGTGCCACCAGCCCCCTCGGCGATAGCAGCGAGCGCTGCCTCGCCGTCACAGAAAGAAGGCCCATCGACCTCAGGGTTGGTAGGCACGAAGGTCTCATCTGCTCAGGTGAAGCCTTCCCGACAAACGCGCCGCTCACAAGAGCGGACGTCCAGTGCCTCTCAAGAGGCAATGGACACTACTTCAAGCCAGACGGCGCAGCAAACGCCCAAGGACCGCCGCCAGTCTCAGGACTGCGGCAAGAAAGACAAACTCCGCATTACGGGGCCTAGGAAGGCCCTGTAATCTAAATCAATTTTCCTCTCTAAACACACAGTACACACACACACACACACACACACACACACACACACACACACTATTAACTATGGAGACACAAATATTACAATGGAACGTCAGGGGTCTCCTACACAACCTCGATGATGCCAAGGAACTCTAGCGTAAATATAATACAACGGTGCTGTGTGTACAAGAGGCCCATTTAAAACTTACACAGACAGGCTTTCTACCACAATTTAACATTTTTCGCAAAGACCGTGACGATGCTTTCGCTTCGTCCGGTGGTGTCGCGATTATAGTTGATAAGCATGTAGCATGTCAGGCCTTGGAACTCAAAACGCCTCTTCAGGCAGTTGCGGTTCGAGCCTTACTGTTAGGTAAACTCATTACAGTCTCTTCTGCGTACATACCACCCTACTATCGACTCCAAGGAACAGAATTTCTTAGTCTAATCGATGAGCTGCCTGAGCCCTACGTACTCGTTGGGGATTTCAACGCGCACCATACTCTCTTGGGAGACTCCCGAAGTGATGTCAAAGGCCGCTTAATAGAAATTTTTTTTTGTTTCTTCAGGTGCATGCATATTAAATAAAAAAGCCGACATTCTATAGCACAGCACATGGCACTTACTCTGCGATTGATTTAGCTATCTGCTCGGCTACACTTGTACCATGCCTAGAATGGGAGGTAGTCAAAAACCCATATGGGAACGATAATTTTCCTATCTGCCTCAAAACGTTTGAACAAAATGAATTCCTACCACACCCCCCTCAATGGAAAGTTGCATCCGCAGATTGGAAGAAATTTGAGGAAATCCCCCAGATGCAGCGATATGCTTTTAAAGATTTTAGTGTGAACGATGCTATCGCTTATTTTACCACTTTTATACTTGACACTGCAATAGAGTACATTCCGCAAACGAAGGGGACTACAAAAAAGAGGCGCGTGCCGTGGTGGAATGAGCAATGCAAGAATGCGCGTAAGGAGCTAAACAAAGCCTGGCGTTTACTACGTCAATCTCCAACGGCAGAAAACCTCATCAACTTTAAGCACGTGAAATCGAAAGGCAGACGAACACGTCGTATCGCTAAAGGAGAAAGTTGGGAAAAATACGTCACAAGCAGAAATTCCTATACACAAGAAGCAAAAGTCTGGAACAGGCTAAGAAAATTAATTACTCGACAAACCTACAACATGCCTTTGGTTGATGATGAAGGCCACCGCCTTCAAGATCAGGCGAACACTCTGGGAGAACACTTCGAGCGAGTTTCTAGCTCTGCGAACTACTCGCAGTCATTCCAGCAACAAACAGATAGCTGAAAGTAAGGCACTGAACCGTAAGGCTAGCGGGAGTGAACCGTACAATCATCCTTTTAGCATTGCTGAGTTCGGAGCTTCCTTGAACGGCTGCACGAAATCGGCACCAGGAGCCGACAGAGTCATCTACATAATGATAAAACATCTTCACCCTGATACGCAGATGGCTCTATTGTCAATTTTCAACACTATCTGGGAAACAGGAGACATTCCCTTGGCATGGAAGGAGGCGATTGTGGTCCCTGTCTTGAAACAAGGTAAAGATCCGTCCTCTGTGACAAGCTACCAGCCCATAGCACTCACAAGTTGTCTATGTAAACTCTTTGAAAGAATGATTAATGGCAGGCTCTTACACTTCCTTGAATCAAACAAGCTCCTTGACCCATATCAGTGTGGTTTTAGAGAAGGTCGATCGACTACAGACCACCTCGTTCGCATCGAAGCACATATTCGCGACGCTTTCATACACAAACAGTTCTTTCTTTCTGTATACTTAGACATGGAAAAGGCTTACGACACCACGTGGCGGTATGGAATTCTACGTGACTTATCAGAATTGGGCATCCGCTGAAAAATGCTTAATGTAATCGAAAAGTATTTATCGAATCGCACATTCCATGTCGGAATGGGAAATGTTCTCTCGAAACCATTTCTACAGGAAACTGGGGTACCGCAGGGTGGCGTGCTTAGCTGCACACTTTTTCTCATAAAGATAAATTCCTTGCGCTCATCAATACCTCGTAGTATATTTTATTCAGCATATGTTGATGACGTTCAAATTGGATTTAAGTCATGTAATCTCGCTATCTGCGAGCGACAAGTACAGCTTTCTTTAAACAAGGTGTCTAAGTGGGCTGATGAAAATGGCTTACGCTCAATGTCAGCAAGAGTACCTGTCTTCTTTTCACTCAAAAAAGAGGTCTCATAGCAAATCCTGAAGTTGAACTTCAGAGACAGCACATACTTGTGAGCACAGAACACACATTTTTAGGCGTTATTTTAGACACTAAATTAACCTTTATTTCACACCTGAAGTACCTAAGAAACAAATGCCTAAAAACCATGAACATTCTAAAAATTTTGTCACACACAACGTGGGGTAGTGATAAGAAATGCATCATGAATCTTCACAAGAGCCTCATTCGAACACGCTTAGATTATGGGGCAATAGTTTTTCATTCGGCTAGCCGTAGTGCATTGAAGATGCTGGATCCTCTCCATCACCAAGGTATCCGCCTGGCGACCAGTGCCTTCAGGACAAGCCCTGTGGAGAGTCTTTACGTTGAAGCTAATGAGTGGCCACTTCATCTTCAGAGGTCGTACTCAAGTTTTGTGTATTTTCTGAAGGTAAATGCAAACCGTGAACATCCCTCTTACCCAAGTGTAAGCAACATGACATCTGCAACTTTATTTAATAATCGACCGGCAGTTAGAGAACCCTTCTCACTGCGTGTACGGAAACTCAGTCAAGAAATGGATGTTCCACTTTTTGAAAATCCCCTTATGGCTCCTGTCATGCTATGTCCGCCATGGCAATGGCAGCTCATTGAGTGTGATACTTCGTTCGTTGAAATAACGAAGAACGCTCCCCAGGTACGCATTGAAATGCACTTTCTTGAACTTCAGTCGAAGTACTCTTGCCAGAAATTTGACACAGATGCCTCAAAGTCGCCTGCCGGAGTTTCGTATGTAGCCGCTGGCCCATCATTTTCAGACTCTAACGTCCTGCACTCAGAAACAAGCATATTCACTGCTGAGGCATATGCTGTACTGACAGCTGTTAAAAATATCAAGAAATGAAATTGCAAAAGGCCATTTTATTCACAGACTCCCTTAGTGTCGTAAAATCCCTAATGTCACTCCAGAAACGCAACAATCAAACACTCAATGAGCTATATTCGCTCCTGTGCGCAGCATATGGATCTAGTCAACACTTCATAGTATGTTGGGTACCTGGGCACAGAGGCATCAAGGGCAACATGCTGGCAGATGAAATTGCCACATCCATTGCAACGAAAGCTGGCAGCTGTTCCGTAGGTATCGCTGCCTCAGACTTAAAGCCTTTTCTGCGCAAAAAACTTCGAAGGCATTGGCAACACATGTGGGACACCGAAACCTCGAATAAACTCCATTTGATCGAGCCACAATTAGGAAATTTGCCACCGATAACGAAAATAAGGCGAATTGAGGTCATTTTCTGCCGCCTTCGGATAGGCCATACGTATGGCACGCACTCTTATCTCTTGACCGGTAGCGAACCTCCCATATGCTGTAGATGTGGCGGGACACTAACCGTCCTCCATGTCTTGCTGGAGTGTAGAGAAATGGAAACTGAAAGGAAAAAACACTTTTCTCTAGCCTACCGGCAGAACATTCCTTTTCATCCTGCAATGTTTCTTGGTGCTGACCCATTTTTTCACAGAAAGTTTTTAACTTTCTGCAAGATGTTAAATAATTGCAAGTTATAGGCCGAAGAGATTCGTAGCACAGCATCTTACTAGACGCTGCTGCTGCGATAGTAGCATTTTGTAGAGCACGTGCCTACAGGCCCTTGCATTTGAGGGCCTCTTGAGGCAATAGTGCAATTGACACACACATAATTTATTCCCTCCTTCCATCAGAACATATCTTTTAAATTCATAGTACATCTGAAAAGTCATTGTGACAATTTTAATAGATATATATTTATTTTACGATTGTTTTTAAGCCCCTATACAGCCAGACCCCATTGTTATAGCCAACCACAACGCCATTGATCATTATTTGCATCATTGACTCCATTAAAACATTGCTTGGCGCTCTTTGGCCATGAGTGGCCCTTGCGCCATAAAACCCCACACATCATCATCATCATCATCACCCGTTAGATATAAGAAGGGAAAGTTGCATGGCAATGCGGATGGTTTGAGCAGGCTAATTTGAATTCAGCGTTTGAGGGTCCCGCCTAAATGTTAGGGTTACTACTGTTAATTTTGTTAAAGAAGATCCCCTCTCATTTAGCAGGATTCCCTTCATGAATGCTGAATTTGGCAGCACGAAATTGCTTCAAAAATTGGCATAGCGGAATGCAGCATTTTTTCTTTCTGCACTTATGTTTCTTTAAGTCTAGTGGGTCTAAAGTGAGACCCAGGATACGTCATCTCGGCGCAGAGCCGTGTTGTGGGGTTCATTTTGCAGTTGCCTGTCCTTGTTGGATGTTTTGGGGCGGTGACATCATTACACAAGTGGCTACTGCGAGCCAAGACATCACCCCCTGGCCACCAGCCGTTCTCTTCCTGCCCAGCGGTTATCAGCGCTGGACAGTCGAGACTTTCCGGGCCATGGAGGTGCTGTTGAAAACGGCCCAGCTGAAGTGCAAGTGTTGCCAGCCACTTGCGACAACGGGCTTCAACGTTTCCTAGAGTGCCGCCGCAAACCTCTAGCCACGACGCCATTGTGACTAATTGTGTTCGACAGGACAACTATTGTTACCGAACCCCCCCATGCGGACCTGATCTGCTATGAGTGGAGCAGTTGCCGCGGGAACGTCGTCGGAGGCTCCTTCCCACGCGCCGACCTAGACGCCAGACAATGTCTACTCGGGCGCACTGCGATGGTCCGCTCCGAGTTCTACGAAATCCGTGTAATGTCGGTTTCGGACTGTGAACCTGTGTGTGTGTGTGTGTGTGTGTGTGTGTGTGTGTGTGTGTGTGTGTGTGTGTTCGTGTGTGTCTGCAAACCGCCCCGCGGAGAGGCGGCGTGTTTACGATGACTGGACGAACGTCTCCGCCACCTTGGAATCGTGGGAGGACCGAGTGTTTATAACCGGTTGTTGTGCGGATGCTCGATACACTTTCTTAAGCAGTCATGTTAGACTGTGACAGTCTCTCAAGCAGTCGCGTTAGACTGACGTACTTTCTCTCGCAGTCATGCTAGACTGATGAACTGCATGTAAATACTGCAAATAAACCCTTATTCCTCGTTCTCGATGAGAAGCAGTCCTTCCCTTCATGAACGTCCTCAGCGTGGATAAGTTGGACGACGGCATGGGCCAGCTACCTTCTAATTGATGCCCGACTCCAATCTTGACAACGGATCACGAGCGATGGGATTGAACCCCCAATCATAACAATACCTTCTGTTACATAGATTGGAGATCTTAGTCACCGCTAGTTGCCTCAAGTACCGTGAATGGCATCCACACGCGTGTGTTTGTCCATTTTTTCATTTGCACCTTAAATAAACGAGGTACAAGTGCCACCCGAGACATCCCCTATGTGTCTTACATTTTAACGTGTTGTATGGATTGTAAATATGTCGATCGGCAAACAGCATCAGGAACAAGATCGAGTATGTTTGAATTACTTGTCGTATTTACTGGAGCAAATGATATCTCTTGAATACCCACGATTACATCATTCTCTTCAAACAGAGGTTTGTTGCAAGCGTTCAACCAGCCAGAAATCTATCACTCCTAAGAGTGCTGTCTACATGTTTGGACGTTACACGGTGGATCTAACGCCACCTAAAGAGCAGAAATAACAAACTTGGAGTTCCACCCTTATAGACCTCAGACTCTGCCCAGGGGGCGCTGCGGAAAAACCCGTCACCAGCGCCCCCATCGCCGCCTTGGCGCGAACTGAGTAGTGCAAGGAGAGCTGTCCGCAAGCGAAGGTGCATAGGCCACAATGGACCCTTCTCTTTCGTTTGTGTTGAGGCACGGTTTTTTAAAAATCAAGGACCTGGAAAGCTTCTTCCGTCCGTCCACGCTTCCGGAAAGGAATCTCAGCAGGGCGAAGTGCGTGTGCAATATAAAATAATGTCTCAGGTGTTATTTCGGCGCGCTGCAACTCGCAAGTGCAGAGAGCATCAGGTTTGTGTATCGGCATATGAGCATAAAAATCTAACCATACCAAATTGGTTCATATTGAATGTCTTGAACACAAGACTTAAGTATCTCCTACATTTTTATGTATTTTATCGTAATGTTTTGTCTCGCAATTATTTACAGAGAGTAAATCCTTTCATAGCCTTTTCCAGGGCAGCAAACAGAAAACGTTTTCCAAGGCAGCAAACAGCGTGCGGTCATAACGAAAGTAAGCTTCCTACAGTGCCTACGCGCTGCATCTTTCTTTCTCGCAGGAGCTACAGCATCGCTCAGTACCTTAATTTGAACTTTTCGCAGACGCTTCGAGCAACAAGCGCGCACAAATAAATGTAAATAAACGCGGCATTTTTTCTTTACACACGTGCGTTACTTCACAATTACTCATCCAGTGCTCCTACAGCAACTTTATTGCTCACATTTGAAAAACGCAGTCGAGCAGGCTCAGCACATTGCGAAGCATGCTTGTTGTATCGGCGCAGGACATACGAAATACCGAGAGTAGAAATTAGCTCGCGATACAACGATGCTCGAGAACAGTATTTTGAATTCATAAACGAGCCAAAATGTTTGGTTAAGCTGACCTGCCAAATCTCTCCGTTCCACTTGTTGAGTCAAGCGGAGACGGACGTCTGTTAAAAGGTGCAGACAACGATGGCACATAAGCAGGAGGGTTCGCAACGTTGTTTTTTCTGTTACCAACGAAGTGGCGGATACAGGTTCTTGAGTTTTCGCTTAGTTACCACGGTCCTCCGTCAGGGTTACGCAACACAATTACAGAAGAACGAAATTCTCGCACTTTCTCATGCGAGCCGCTGTGTTCTGGGGAATGCAAGTAATTTGATTACCCAACGAGTTGAACGGCCCGTATCCAGCGCTCTCGCCTTTCCCCTTCATACGATCGCGATGGAAATCGGTAAAACTGAACGTTGTTATTCCGTCATTCACGTTCATGGCAATTTACAACACAACAGTAGCGTCGATTGCGGGGTTTCTTCGTAGCGCACGGACCTATCGCGGTTGTCGTCGTTCCCGCCATCAGTCTGAAGAGAGAGCCAGCAATCGCTTTATGGCACTTCGGTGGCGCGTCCGACTATCGTAGAAATTCATAGCTCTCTGTCTGGCTGTTAAATGCGCAAAACACTCGCAATATGGACCAAAATCTAGTTAAATTCTTGTTTCGCAGTCACTAGCTGCATAGGCAACTTAGCAAGGGAGTCAGGCTTCGCACTACTCAATTACTGCCTCTTCGCACCGGCAGGTGGCGCTACGAGTCTTGCAAAACTCCAGAGTCTGACGTCCATTGCGAAACAGTGATGCGATAGCTGTAGCAATAATATGTGCAGCAATCTTGCACTGTTTTTCGTCGTCATGGTTGCAGTACCCATTCGCAGATGCTCGGAAACAATAACCTCTCGAGAATGCAAATTTGGCGAATCCCACGCACTCTTGTATCGCCGTTATGCGAAGCACTTTGCAGGCAGCTGGCTATGCAGCATTGTTTGGTGTTGCGCAAAGCGTCACTGATCGATGTCTTGTATAAATCCAGTACCTATGTGGGTACGACGCGTGCACGGCTAACCAGAAATAACGCGAGTGCGGGAGTTCGACCACACCAGCAAGACGACGACAAGGGTAACGACAATTGCACGATTTACACGAACGGTGTAATTGATGCAACCAAGTTACATGGAGATGTTAGATAAGAAACGATGAAGGGTCACTAACGGCAGCACGTAATGTCACGTAGATGACAGAAACGAGTGACTTGACGGCAATACAGTAGCACAATCTGAAGCCTGTGTCCTTCTATAGTGATTAGGAGGAGTGGCACGGTGCTGCTGCTCGCCTTCGCCGATCCAAGATGACACTGTGTACACGAGGAAAGAGCAGCACTCGATGTTTCATTGAGATGCATAGTGATGACGGGCCGTGAAATTGGGGCACGACACTCGGAAGGAACGAAGAGGTGGTCCTTTGCTCTCTGTCACCCGGAAATCAGCGCTCGTGGGAAGCTTGCTTTTCATTGGCTGTTTGAACGGATGGCACCCGGTGCTCTGCGGCCGATATGCTGGGAACTCGTTAGCAGCGTGCTACCTGGGACGCCGACAGCACGCGAAAATTACAGTCGAGAGTCGGGTACCGATGACGATGCAACAACCGTCACGAACATGTAGTCATTGTGGTCATTGGTCTAAGTTAGCTGGCAACGTGATCCACTGTGTCGCCATAGTTCTTGTCATGGTAATGTCATGCCTTGCAGGTATTCATGATGGATGTCATAAAGTTGTCATTCTTATCAGGTATGTCTTGACATTTATTGGAGTCATGTTGTGGCTTAAATATGGACCATGGTATTTATTCCAATCATTTTATGACATACATTGCATGACATGTCATTATTATCACACATTTATTACATGACACGCTAATCCTGAATATATCTGAGAAAAGAAATACATGCCATGTCAGTTAATCCATTAAATTCATGTAATTCATGACATTCATATCCTAACAGGATAGTTATTCCATTCATTTCCATTTTCTAATAAGATATTTACTGGGATCACCATGACATTAATAAAATTGAATGCATCACATGAAGGACATGATATAGATGTCATGACGTGACTCCCATGAATCCCATAAAAGAGATGATGTGATGGCATCGTAGGCATTCGCTTACCCGAGTGTTCATGAGGATATGTGCGGCGAGACGTGCGTGCATACAATCGCAACAATGACTTAAAATGACATCACCATGGATGTCTTGTTATCATTATAATGTCATGCAAATCATAGCATTTATGCCATGACACCCAAGTCATTATTGCGATTACATTTACGTTGCGTCAGTAATGCTAGGTCATATACGCATGTTTGGTAATTCATATTTAGATACACAAGGCCTTTTGTAGAATGTAAAAATATTTAGTAAAAAGGCTAAAAGCGCAAGGAACATGAAATTCCTGCAGAGGAGTTCCTACGCAATGCGGTCAAATATTGAGATTGCGGTGAAACTTTGAAAACTGCAAGATTATTCACGCACTTGCTACAAGTCGGAGGACCTTGTTGTGAAGTGTGTTCTATTCTTAACTGACAAACAAGTGCTTCTTATGTCGCTCTCCTTTTTCAGTTATCCGGATCCCTAGTTTTGGTTTTATCATGCGTAGCCTATTCAATACTCGTGTGTTCCATACTCCATGCCAATGCTTCCTCAGCTTGCGGCCCAGAAAAGACATTAGATCTTTGCCAAGGAATGTGACATTTGCGCCTTTGTCGCTAAAAGTTACCGACGTAGCGCTCTTGATATTTATATATCTTATGTACTAGCCCTACGTGAACATTTTGTCGATCATTCTTTATTAAATAATTTAACAGCGTTTTTCAGGTAGTTTGTGTTTTGCGTTTATTTTTGTGCATATTTCACATGTAGTCCATTGCTATGCCTCTTATCTATATCTCCTGTTCAATCGCTGTTTGCCTTGTAAAGGAAGCTGCGGGCTCTGGTCAAGTCCCATGCCTGTAAAGTGACTTTTACCTGCAGTCTCCTCCATCACTGATGGAAATAACAAAGTTATTGTTATTATTATTTTTATTATTATTATTATTATGAGCAGCTATATTACCATTGATATTTTTGTGGCCAGGCACCCAGCGGATGACAATAACTTGATTGCACATTTATACGGAGCACAACAAGCTGTACATCTCGCTAAAGACGGAGTTATGCTTTCGTGAACTAATTAGGGTCCTGACTAAATTTAATGAATCTGTAGACAGAATAGCCGCAGAGAGATTTGTGAGCCTTATGTGTTGAATAGTCGAGAGTATAGCGTAGGCTTCCGCTGTAACGATACTTGTGTGTGAATTTAGTGCGCCTATGTTGGAAATGAAAGTCACAGAGCTGCGTAAGAAACACCAGTAGAGGACTTCGAAGTGTCTGTATTGTATTTTGGGCAGGGGTTCTTGCCCTGGAGTTCACATAAAATTGAGTGTGTATGTGCATCCATCGCACGCTTTGATATTTCTACAAAATAGATGTAGCATTCAATGGTCTTCCATTCCGAAGGTGGAGGCAGGCAAGTGGACGTTCTGTAGAAGTGGGACGCCTGTGTCTTCAGTCAGTGCTTCCAAACGAAGGTTCAGTGGAGCCCTAATAGCTGGAGGGCTACGAAACAACCTGGCTGTAGACATTTCCTAAATAGATTAGTGACATAGACGCTTCCCATCTAATTTAACGTTGTGACGAAAGGAAAAGCTTACATATGCCCTTTGGCGATGTGGTGACCATGGATTAGATACCATATACAGGCTTCCTACGGGACTAGTCCTGAAAGCACTTGTAGCTAGCCGTGTACCCAAGTGGTGAATGGGATTTAGGATATTCAAAGTACTAGGCGCAGCAGAGTTATCTACTATAGCTCCGTAGTCGAAGAGGGACCTATGGGGCTTTTCTACAGGCTCAAAAGACACCTCTTGCCAATTCCCTAAGGTGTGCCGTATAATAGTTTCAGTAGATTCATTATCTTCAGACACCTCGCTCTGACATACCTAAGGTGAGGAACAAAAGTCAGTTTGGAGTCTCAGATACTTCCTAAAAAAATTATGTTCGCGGCTGACAGATGGCCCTTGTTCATTAGGCTAGAGGGCGTAGTGAGGCAGTATACCTCTCTCTATTGAGAAGAGAACGCATGTGCTTTTCTGACTGTTTAGTTGAAATGCATTCTCGTCAGCCCACTTAGATAACTTGTTTAGGCCAAGCTGTACATGTCGCTCACAGATAGAAATATTAGATGACTTAAATGTTGAGGGACGTCATCCACATGCACAGAATAAGACATTGTGCGTGGTGTGAGCCGGCATAGCAAGTTCATTTTTACAAACAATAGAGCGCAGCTCAGCACGCCACCTTATGGTACACCTGCTTTCTGTGCAAATGGACGAGATAAAACATTAACAACCCTGACACGATCGTTCGATTAGAGAGGTAGCTTTGTAATGACGTTCCAAAGATTGCCTCGCCCAGCGTTTCCAGCCAGATCACTGAGACTTCCAAAGCGTTAAGTGGTGTCATATCGCTTCTTCATATCTAGAAATACCGATAATAAAAAACTCTTTGCGCAGGAAGGCATCGTCGATATTCGCCTCCACGAGGAAAAGGCAGCTGGTTGTAAATCTACGCTCTCTAAAACCGAGCTGCTAGGTGTGTAGTATTTTGTTGCTTTCAAGATAATGGATCTGGCGTCGGATTACACTTTTCTCAGAGTTTGCATAGGCAGCTTGCCAGAGCTCTAGGCCTGTGCTGCTGGTCAAAGCCGGGTCCGTGTCCTCTTTGAGAATAAGAATTATGACTGCTTGCTTCCTGGCGGATGGAATATAGCTGACAGAGAATATGGCGTTAAAAATTGATAGGAGTGCTTCGTGTGCTTCGGGGTGTAAGTGTTCGATAATCTCGTAAACTATTCAGTCGTTTCAAAGAGCCGATTTATTAAAACCATTCAGTGTACTCTGAAAGTTCACCATGTTAAATGGACAGCTGTAAGTTTCACTTCTACTTCCTTTCTACCACAGGCTGTCACTCCTCTTGTCGCTGGTGTCTCAGAAATGTATCCGGCTAATACGATGAACTAGAAAGGTACTGAAAATGCGCCCCTAGAGAATCAGCTTAGTCCTCAAGGGTATCTTCTTATGTATTTACTAAATATAGAGGATGTGTTTCACAGTCTTTAATTGTGTTTACCCTGTTCCGTATTTTTCTTTCGTCTGTATAAGAACTTATGGGGAGACATCATTGCCAGCTTTTCCTTTTAGCTCGGGGGCCCGTTCTTCTACTTTGGGAGTTTATTTTCTTGAAGCTGATGAAGCTGTCGGCAGTGTGAGTGTCGGGAAGGTGGATCCAAGCCTTAATTATTTTGATTTTTATGAGATTCTTTACATTCCTCATTCTCGCAGGGAACACTACGTTTGCAAGGCGATTCATTTGATTTGGGAATAATAATCTACGCAGCATCAACAATGAACGCTGTCGAACATGTCACTGCATTAACAATAGAAAGTGTAGAAATGTCTTCGCAGGTTATGCGCGGGAGTTCTTTGTAGGGCTTCCAGTCCGCTGACTCGACACTCCAGTGGAGGACGGGTGGAGAGCACTCATCACCTTTGTTAAATTTAGGCCAATGGAAACATGGCGCTCCAAAATTGATTACTAATCACGTTGCACTCAAAATGGAAAAATGGTTCTCCCAAATGAATTACTAATCACGTTCCACTCTAAATGCGGCACGAGTGTACTAGATGCAATGTTTAATCGATAGATGAGAATGTTTTGTTTGGCACGCTGCAAAATGTAAGCTCTTTATTATTAACTAAGCCTGCACCTGTAGAGAAGAGGAAGTTTTCTAAGCGCCCTTTGGCATCAGAATGACCATCTATCTCCCCAAAGGGTGTCGTGTGCATTAAAATCTCGTGCGAAAATATAAGGTTTGGGAAGAAAGGGGGTTAATCGAGGGGCCAAGTTTAATAATATCTTATAAAGCCAACAACGACACCAAGAACAACAAAGGGGAAATAACATGTACGTAATATTTGAATTAAATAAATAATAAATTATGGGAAGTGAAAGTAAGTGGAAGAATGAACAACTCCTCGAAGGTGGGGAACAATTCCACGGCTTCGGATTACGCGTGCGGTGCTCTACCAATTGAGCTGCCGTAGAGCCGTTGTCCCATCCACATTGTGAGGTATTTATGTGTTACTATGAGAACTAACCATTGGATTGTTAGCCATCGCCACCACTCACATACCTTGGTGGCGGATGTGGAACATCCTTTCCGCCGCAGGCGTTACGAGTACGTGACCTTTTTGGGTGAAGGCGACTGGTCAATATATCCGCGCATCCTACCTGAAGACATGAATGTTGGTGGAATCCAGACCCTGGTCACGCAATAGTAGAGCATCGCACGCGTAATGCGAAGACGTGGGATCATTCCCCTCATGCGGCAAGTTGTCTTTCCATCCACTTTCATTTTTCTATAATTTATCAATTCATTAATACAATTGTAAAGTACAAGCAACTTCCTCTGTCTTGTCCTTGGTGCCTTTGTTTGTTATCTTATGATAATAGAATGTTGGGGCAGTTCATAGATATGGCTGTGAAATTGTTTTTTAATGATGGTTCCATCAGGGCCGTCGGCAGGCCCGTAGTGAAGCCATTAGGCGACGCTACGCATCGCAAAATTCGAGTGGTCTACACAGTCGCAGGCAGACACCCTTGCGGTGACCTCATGAGCACCGTGGTAGCGGTTCACAACGGAGGATTGATAGAACACACAACAATCATGGCTGGCCGAGCGGCCAGCCATGATTTCCTAGGCAGGGAATAGCTCTGGCTGCTCCAGCTGGGGCGGTTGGGTGGGGGGGATGATGGCGTGACCGACGTCGCAACCCGTCTGACTTGGGCTGCAGCTGAGTGATGTTACGCTGCCACCCGGCACGTCACATTGGTGGAGGAAGCACTGGAATGATTGTGTGTACAGAAACGCTTACGTGCCTTAGGGAAAGATAGATTTAGCTTGACTTTCAGTTGTATAGCTTTTTTTTTAATCACACGGGGCAGGATCGTGAGTAGGCATGGTGGCCTCCGTCACAGTTGGCATAGTGTGTTGCTGAAGTGCAGATGTCAGAATAGTGTTCAGTGGAGCCACACTTTGCACATGTAGCACGCGCTCTGCAGCTTTGCGACCCATGCCCAAAACACTGACACTTCAAACGTGCACACGGATTTGGGATGTATGGTCTAACACGAAGCGTACAGTAACTGGTTTCCATTGATTCAGGAGCGTTGCCGGTTTCGATAGTAATGATATATAATCATAGTTGGCATTTCCTTGTCATCCCGCCTTATTTTCATCCTTCGCACGTTCACAACGTTCCGGTCTTGCCATCCTTCAAGTAGTTCGCTTTCGCTAAATTCGAGAAGGGGCCCTATAACGTAAAGCTATTCCAATATGTTTCTATTCCAATCTGCTGACGTCAAATTTGCGTAACCACCAACGCAAGCCCCGGGCGGTCCCCCGCAGGGTTGTCTGAACAGACCAATCAAACGCTCTCCTCGTTCATAGGAGGTCACTTTTGTTTGCTTGAAAAACGAATAACATTGCCTGCACTGAGCGGCTTGTCGTATCTAATTGGCTAAAAAGAGGTGAGGAGAACGCTCAAGTGGAGAGGGATTCGATGGGGTCGAGCCACTGCACCGAAAGCCGATAACCGGATGAAGAGGGTGGTGGCAGCGCCTGTGATCGGTCGGCTTTCCCTTACTTAGCTTGCGGTGGCTGGTCGAAAATCGCGGCGGCATGCAACGGAAGCTCAAGAATGACGCTAAAATGCACCCTCAGCAAAGAAGAGTTCGCAGAATGAGGGAGTAGACGTGCCGAAAGTGCTCGATAACGTTACACGGCCACGCAAGAAGTTTTATTATATGCAAATACACCCATGCTGTCCGGCAGATGCGAGTAGCCAGCGTCTGAGCGATCGGCGGCAGCCATCTTTTATTCCTTTCGGAACGGGGCAGCCTGCGGCTATTCCGAAGAAAATTGAGTTTTGTTCGGCATATTATTGCATCTTTATCGCGTACACGTCACTTTGACGCGGTGAGTTCTTGCGGCTTTCTGACGTCGCGTGACAGGCAGGTGAAGTGGGTGCAGCCCGAAAACTTTTTACCAATAGCTGAGGGCTAATGGCGAAAAGGGGTCGAATCAGAAATAGCTGTTTTTTTTTTCTGTCAAATCATGCATAATCAGTGTGTGCACATCATATCAGATTGGGAGGTATCGCGGTTTTCGTGACGTCGCGTGACAGACATGTGAAGGGGGGGGGGTCGAAAAAGCTTTTTGACCAATCGTGGAGGGCTGATAGCAGAATTGAAATAGAAAAGTTTGGAATAGTTTTCCGTTATAGCGCCCAAGGTTACCTTCCGAGATGACAGTGCGAACTGTGTTCATTGACCTGTGTGGGCACACAGAAACTGGAATGTCCCCATTCATTACAAGTTTCGAGAGCTTGTCTTACTGTCGTTTGTCGCGCACTTCGAGAGGAAGATCGCCGCTTCCCATGTTCCTTACTTTATAACCTGGGCCAATTGATTCAGTGAGACATTTGGCTATACACTTAGCGTGGTACATGCGAAAACATTTTCCGTGGCATAAAAACTGAATATTTCATCGATACGCGCCCCCCCTACTCAGGGAGTGATCACGTAGTGGCGGGAAAGCATTTGCCATAGAAAATCGCAAAGTGTGGCGGCTATGGTGGTCACGCACCACCAAGCTCAACAAGGGGACGCTACAAGGTTGGAAGAATACCTGCCGACGCCAGCTATGCATCATGCTATAACCTAATATACTCAAGGTTGGATACCTACAGCAGGTTAACCTTTGCCGCCCAGAAACACGGAAGTGGGAAGAAATTAAAAGAAAACTGGAAAGATGAAAAGGCAAGACAGTAGGAAAAAGGACCCTTCCACTCTATGAAAAAGGATGACAAGAGAAGCTGTGCATACGGGTCCCTGAGTGCGAACTGCACCTCCGCCGTGGGTAGGCCAGAGAGTCCACTATCTTCGGCATCGGCCCACGTATGGGGAGTGCTTAACGCCTGATACACGTCCGGCGCCAGGTGGCCCAGAATCGCACAAATTACGGCATCGGCCCACGTATGGAGAGTGATAACACCGGCTCCACTTCCGCCGTGAGAAGGCTCGGTATTGCACTATCTTCGTGATCGGCGCAGGTATGGGGGTGCTTAGCGCCTGCTTTACCGCCGCCGCGAGTCTTCCTCACATTACACTATCTTCGGGATCGGACCACGAATGAAAAATTGTTTTTCTATATCCACGGAGACGAGGGCCGCCAGAACCTAGCCATAAACAGCTTGGATGTAAAAATATTGAAAAAAAAGGAGTGAAAAATGCTACTGTCGATTTCCTCCAGGCGGGTCAATCTGGAGGTGCGTCTGTGTGAAGCAGAGGACAAAGAGGTGTGTTGCCTCCGCTGGGGGGCCTTAAATATAAGAAGACTCGGTAACGGCTCGACCCCCAGGATCTCCCTTTCCCCAGGCACGGCTAAGCTGCGCAAGGCTACACGGGGGAGGGTCCAACCCTCATGTGTTCGGGTACGTGGTGTCGCGCCACACCAAACGCCTGCTCTTGCAGACGCCCTTGTGGGGAATGCGAAGCAGAATGCGGCCCTAATGTTGCGTGAAAGTGCTTCAAATAGCATGATGCTAAACCTGTATAATTACGACGAACGAGAAAACTCTGGAAAGTCAGGCTGCATTCATCATCGCTTTCCATGATCATGCTCGAGAACGAGAAGCTATTGAATTGTAGGTGGTTGCTCCTCAGAAGCTACACGAGCACCACTCGTTAATAAGCTGCAGCACGCTTGAACACGTGGTAATAAACACGAGCTGAACACGGAAGGAAATTGTTGAGTGAGCACTGAGCAGGATCAGCAACGGTGCCAAAATGAGTCGGCCTCCTGTGCTACCTTCATATATGCAAATAGTAGGCATCTGCGTTAATAAACTTGATCGAATGATTCAGGTTGTAACGTCGCACTAATTATGATCCACCGTATTCGTACAGGTGCGATGGCAGTATCCATACACTCCTTTGTATAAGTTGGTACTTACGGACTCTGGTTCAACATGTTCGAAAACGTAACTGAGGCACACAGCCGAAGCTTGCTTCTTTCTTAGCTTTGATACGAATCTCTCAAATACTAAATTTTACGAGTGTATGATTATCGCCAGCATTCGAGCTGAAAAATAACTTGTGGAGTAGTTCACATGAAGATTTAAAGCTTCTTTATTATAGACCGTTTTTTCGTAGGCGCCGCCATATTGTGAACGCAGTGGCGCCGCCTATGAGCAGCGCCATACTGGCTTGGGTGAAAGCGGTCTTTTGCATGGCAGGTATACGCTCGGCGGTAGGTTCTGGCGTTTGTTTTCGCGGTCGTGCGGTCTGTTTAGTATGACGTGCGTCTTCTACGTGGTAAACGGTTCTGTGATACGTGCTGAAGTGGTTTAAGGCGTCATGGCCGGAATTTCTGCTGGCGTTGAGGTGAACGGAACACGCAGCGCGATGTGTGCGCGCATATTTGAGCCTACAATCAGCCTCGGAGATCAATTGTGTATCTCCGAATGTTCCAATCACTAATGTTACCTTATTCTAGTATTATACTCTATTTCTAAGCTGCGGTTTAGGAGCCATGAAACATACGCGACGATCGCAACAGCGTGGGTACCGTTCTGCTACGGTAGGAGCTGTGCTGTTATACTTTGACAAGCGTTCAAGCTGTTCGCTGCAGGTTACATTGCGTGATTACTTGGTTGGTATGATGAGGTTTCCACCTATGAATAACATAGTTTTGGCTAGTAATAGCAGCATACCTTGCAGTCTGAATTAAGCTAGCCCAGCAAAGCGACCGTTTACGAACTGCGCGAGCGTCCTAAGCAGTAGTAGGTGCTGCATTACAGATATATTTGTTCTATATAGCGCATGGTCCAAGCATAAGGCATCAGCGGTTAATAGATTTATAAACATTGTGCGGTGTTAGCCCGTTTTCTCTTGATTTTTAAAGAAAGAGGATGATAACCGAATTTTTTTTTTTTTGCGGTTGTGTTCGTTCAGTTCTCTACGACGCACTCACACATATCACGGAAATTTTGCGGTCAAAAATAGCCACTGCAATCTTTTTATGCGAACCCTCTCATATATTATGGCTGCATATAGGCCAAAAAGGCAATGCCGAAGCACGCAGCTTATATATGTATCGTGCTAGCTTACCAACCACAGGGATCGCTGTGTTGAGCAGCGCCATGGGCCTCATGCAGCAAGGCTAGCTTAGACATATGGTTATTTCAAGCATACTAGACTTGAAATGCGTGAGAACGATGCCAATGTATCACAAATATTTGATAGCGCCTGCCGCTCAGATGTTTCGTGGTTGCCTTAGGTTGGCCGAGCATGCGCTCTTATGTTTTATGTTTTACTCCCTACGCCAATCGATCAGACAGTGAGCTGATTTACCATTTAATGCTGGTGATACAGAGACGCCGGTTTTCTTTGTTGAATTAAAATTGATATAAGCAGTATAGTAAACAACACATACACGCACCGCGACTGATAATGCGCGTACACTGCGACTGATTATGCGCGTCACATTTTTGCGCCCCCAAGACATATTTCTGCCTACAGTAGCTACCGATGCACCAAAAGGCTTCCCTGACCACCTTATATGAACGAACGTGGCGTAAATTTCACAAAGATCTAAAGCATCTCGAAATCGTTTCGCAGCACGCGACAGCAATACTTGTATTACAAGCAGCGCCGCGCCGGATCGCCCAAGCCAGAGAGGAGGAAAGGCTCTCCGCGAGCCCTATCCTCCTCGCCCGATGAAACGGTCTATAAGTACCTCAAAGTTTCTGATTGTCAATTTTGCACTTCGGTAGGGCTTTTATCAACGATATCTGACATTAGAGCGCTAGATAAGATCCAGATTTCAAAGAAAACTCTCCTAAATGGACTTTATGCCTGTGCTTATTTCGCGGGAGCAGTGTGCCTCCAAACGCAGTCACTCCAACAAAAGCCCTGTTGTTTCTTCAAAACTATGTAAAAGATGTCACACTTGGTAAATATGTCTCCCGCTAAACTAATTGTCATGTTACAGCTGTCGCACATCGATGTTAAAGAAAAGGTTGAACTCGATGATGTGGTGTCTTGATCATGTGGTGCCTGTTTCAGCGTGATACGCTCGCCCTGTGCAGCAGTAGCTGTTATCAATTACTTTTTGTGTAGTCGCGCGTGTTTCTCTTTGTTCGATTTGAGCAGGACTTGCGCTGGGTGATTGAATATTACATGCAAATACACTAATAGCCTAGTTACAGGGGCAGCTTGACCGCGGGTCAACTTAACCGTGCTCAACTCGCTCAACCGTGGTTAACGCGAACTGAGGCGCTATAACGTAAAACTATTCCAAACTTTTCTATTCCAATTCTGCTATCAGACCTCCACGATTGGTCAAAAACTTTTTTCGACCACCCCCACTTCACCTGTCTGTCACGCGCCGTCACGAAAACCGCGATACCTCCCCATCTGATAGGATGTGTACACACTGATTATGCATGATTTGACAGAAAAAAGAAAAACAGTTATTTCTCATTCGACCCCTTTTCGCCATTTTCGTAAAAAGTTTTCGGGCTGCACCCACTTCACCTGCCTGTCACGCGACGTCACAAAACCGCAACAACTCACCGCGTCAAAGTGACGTGTACGCGATAAAGATGCATTAATATGCCGAACAAAACTGAATTTTCTTTGGAATAGCCGAAGGCTGCCCCGTTCCGAAAGGAATTAAATATGGCTGCCGCCGATAGCTCAGACGCTGGCTACTCGCACCTGCCGGAGAGCATGGGTGTATTTGCGTATAATAAAACTTCTTGCGTGGCCGTGTAACGTTTTCGAGCACTTTCGGCACGTTTACCCCCTCATTCTGCCAACTCTTCTTTGCTGAGGGTCCGTTTTAGCGCCATTCTTGAGCTTCCGTTGCATGCGGCCGCGATTTTCGACCAGCCACCGCAAGCTAAGTAAGGGAAAGCCGACCAATCGTAGACGCCTGCACCACCGTCTTCATCCGGTTATCGACTTTCAGTGCAGTGGCTCGGCCCCATCGAATCCCTCTCCAGTTGAGCATTCCCCTCGTCTCTTGTCAGCCAATTAGATACGACAAACCGTTCAGTGTAGGCAATGTTATTCGTTTTTCAAGCAAACAAAAGTGACCTCCTATGAACGAGGAGAGCGTTTGATTGGTCTGTTCAGACAACCCTGCAGGTGACCGCCCGGTGTTTGCGTTGGTGGTTACGCAAATTTGACGTCAGGAGATTGGAATAGAAACATATTGGAATAGTTTTACGTTATAGGGCCCCTGTAGTCCGCCAGAATTACACGGGCTATCCCGATCACGGTTAATGGTGTGATGACCGGTCACGTGAGCTCTTGCCTACACGCTTAATTTTGAATCATTTTTCTTTGACGTTTCATTACAGTGGTATAAAGATAATAATTTTAACAAAACAATTGCGATATTTCAGAGTTAACGTGCAAGACTGCGTTTTGGACGTGTACGTTAGTATTTAGCCTAATTTGGGAATAATCTGCAAACGCTTGTCGTAGTCGGCCGTAGAGTTGGATTTACGGCCGACAATATCTATTGCCCCCAAGCTGCTACCTCTCCTGCATTCCTACGCCGCATCTTCCTTCCGTGTTCTGTCTGCAGCGAAATCCCGCGTTCGGTTATCTTTACCAGTTTTTATTTGTTGTGTCGTTATCGCGTTCCGTGTTCTGCGTGCGGTGTCTGGTGTACCATTGTCGGTTTCTTAACGATGGCTCTTCGCCCGCCGGAGCAGCGTTTCAGTGCCGATCGACTTTTCTGGACTGTGTTCACAGCACTGCAAAGCAAGTTGCACGAACAGCGGATAAAGCAGGCCCGCATCGTTCAAGCTATCAACCACTTAGAACAAGAAAGCCAGTGCGCGTAGCAGTGGTGGCGTCAGCTGATTCTCACCGCTGTGCTGGCTTGCACATGCGAAAGAAAAATATGGATGTATCCGTTGAAATTCGGATTTGGAGTCTGAACCTGGCAGCGTTTAACGCTAGAACGTTATCTATTGAAGCGAGTCTAGCAGAGCTATTGGAGGAATTAGAGGGCAGTAAATGGGATATAATAGGGCTCAGTGAAGTTAGGAGGACAAAAGAAGCATATACAGTGCTAAAGAGTGCGCACGTCCTGTGCTACCGTGGCTTAGCAGAGAGACAAGAACTAGGAGTCGGATTCCTGATTAATAAAGACATAGCGGGTAACATACACGAATTCTATAGCATCAACAAGAGGGGGGCAGGAGTTGTTGTGAAACTTAAAAGGAGGTACAAATTAAAGTTCGTACAGGTCTACGCCCCTACATCTAGTCATGACGACCAGGTAGTCGAAAGCTTCTATGAAGACGTGAAATTGGCGATGGGTAGAGTAAAAAAAAATATACTATACTGATGGGCGACATCAATGCCAAGGTAGGCAAGAAGCAGGCTTGAGACAAGTCAGTGGGGGAATATAGCATAGGCACAAGGAATAGCAGGGGAAGCTATTAGAAGACTTTGCAGAACAGAATATTATGCGGATAATGAATACCTTCTCCGCAAGCGGGATAGCCGAAAGTGGACGTGGAGGATCCCTAATGGGGAGACAACAAATGAAATAGACTTAATACTCTGCGCTAACGCTGGCATCATACAAGATGTGGACGTCCTCGGCAAGGCGCGCTGGAGTGACCCCAGAATGATAAGAACTCGAATTAGCCTAGACCTGAGGAGAGAACGCAAGAAACTGGTACATAAGAAGAGGATCAATGAGTTAGCGGTAAGAGGGGAAATAGAGGAATTCCGGATCAAGCTACAGAACAGGTATTCGGCTTTAACTCAGGAAAAGGACCTTAGTGTTGAAGCAATAAACGACGATCTTTCGGGCATTATTAAGGACTGTGCAATAGAAATAGGTGGTAACTCCGTAATACAGGATGCCAGTAAGCTATCGCAGGCGACGAAAGATCTGATCCAGAAACGTCAATGTATCAAAGCCTCTAACCCTACAGCATGAATAGAACTGGCAGAACTTTCGAAGTTAATCAACAAGCATAAGACAGCTGACATGAGGAAGTATAATATGGATAGAATTGAAGATGCTCTCAGGAATGGAGGAAGCCTAAAGGCAGTGAAGAAGAAACTAGGAATGAGGAAGAATCTGATGTATGCGTTAAGAGACAAATCCGGCAATATTGTTGCGTGTGGAAAGACACAGACGAAAGATGCTATTTACACGCTGTTTACACTGGAACCAGATAGCCCGGCTTACACTCGCTCGTGCCAAGGGCACCGACCAACTTCTTCATCATTCTCGCTGCGGCTCGTCTCTTGAGCATCGCTCAATGATATCGTAATATTACCCCCCGGCGGCAAAAGCACCGTCACGGTGCTGTTAAATATCCAAGGTGCATGGAGAGTTGTAGGGCTTGAGTCGGGCAACGTGGACAATGTCACTGATTGTCACAGCGGAGGACGTAGTGGGCGTGGCTAGAACAATTTCATAAGTGACATCGGTCACTTTGCGTATCACACGATATGGGCCTGTGTAACAGGAAAGCAGTTTTTCACAAAGGCCGACTTTACGTGATGGTGACCAAAGCAACACGAGGGTGCCGGGCACAATATGGACATCACGGTGACGGAGGTCGCAGGGTTATTTCTGCTTGTCTCGAGACACTTGTAGACGAGCGCGCGCAAGTTGGCGAGCATGGTCAGCATGGGCGATTGCACCACGGTCATAATCGCTAGATGAAGCTGTGGCGGACGGAAGCACAGTGTCCAGTGGTAGCGTCGATTCGCGGCCATACAAGTCGCAAAACGGGGAAAAGCCAGCAGTTTCGAGACGGGAACAGTTGTACGCAAACGTAATGTAAGGTAGAGCCAGGTCCAAGTCACGGTGGTCGTCTAAAACATATTTGGATAGCATGTCTGTACGGGTGCAGTTAAAATGCTCAGTGAGGCCGTTCGTTTTGGGGTGGTAGGAGGTGGTAAAGTTATGCTGTATTGAGCAGGCACGCATGATGGCGTCAATGACTTTGGCCACAAAGGTGCGGCTGCGGTCTGTAAGCAATTGACGCGGAGCACCATGCATCAAGATTATATCATGTAGAAGGAAGTCCGCAACATCAGTTGCACAACTGGTCGGAAGAGCACGGGCTACGGCGTAGCGGGCCGCGTAGTCCGCCGCGACTGCAACCCACTTGTTTCCTGATGTAGATTCCGGAAATGGGCCGAGAAGGTCCAAGCCGACACGATGGAAGGGCTCGGCAGGGATCTCGAGCGGCTGCACGTAGCGGGGAGCTGGGAAGGCTTCTTGTGTCGTTGACAAAGTTCACAAGCGGTGACGTAACATCGCACGGAACGGGCAAGGCCCGGCCAGAAAAAACGGCGACGTACACGGTCATAGGTTCGAGATACGCCGATGTGTCCTGCCGTTGGTGCGTCGTGAAGCTCTTCTAGAACGGTGGAGCGGAAGTGTTTAGGTACGACAAGACGCAACTCAGAGCCGTCCGGGTGAAGATTACGACGGTACAGAGTACCGTCGTAATCTTCACCCGGACGGCTCTGAGCTCTACGCCTGCGTTCTACGTCCTACGTACTACGTTCCTACGTTCCTAGTCCTACGTTCTCTACGCCTCTTCATCCTCCACGACGGTACAGAGTACCGTCGTGGAGGACGAAGAGGCGTAGAGCCGCATCGGCCGGAGAGTGTTCAAAACGATCGATGAATGATCTGATGTAGGGGTCACGGCGTTGCTCGTCGGCGAAATGAAGCAGCTGGGACACAGAGAATACGCAAGAAGCACTGGCAATATCAGAGGAGTCAGAGTCGTCAACACGGTAACGCGACAAACTGTCAGCGTCTTCGTGCAGGCGGCCAGACTTGTACACCACGGAATATGAAAATTCCTGTAGCCTCAAAGCCCATCGACCAAGCCGGCCTGTGGGATGTTTTAGCGATGAGAGCCAGAAGAGAGCATGATGGTCATTGACTACGGAAAAAGGGCGACCGTAAAGGTAAGGACTGAAATTCGTAACCGCCCAGACGACAGCAAGGCATTCGCGTTCCGTAATAGAATAGTTGCGCTCCGATGGTGCTAGGAGGCGGCTCGCATAAGCAATAACGCGATCCTTGCCACGCTGACGCTGGGCTACGACGGCACCTACGCCATGACCTCTGGCATCTGTAAGTAATTCTATAGGGGCATCAGGGTCGAAGTGGGCGAGAATGGGTGGTGAGATTAGAAGAGTGACGAGACTTGAGAAGGCGGGGGCTCTGCAGTACCCCACGAGAATTGTACGCCGTTCTTCAAAAGATTAGTTAGGGGCCTAGCAATTGCCGCAAAATCTGGAACAGAACGACGAAAGTAAGAGTACAGCCCTACGAAACTTCGAACGTCTGCGGCTGTCTTCGGACCCGAAAACTCTCGGACAGCGCGAGTTTTGTCGGGATCAGGCTCTACTCCGGAAGCGTCAACGAGCAGGCCCAGAAGAGTAATTTGTCGGTGGCCAAAACGACATTCGGACGAGTTAAGTTGCAGCTTCGCCTTTCGAAATACATCAAGTATAGTTCTGAGACGCTCAAGGTGAGTGTCGAACGTTGGCGAGAAGACGATGACGTCGTCGAGGTAGCAGAGGCATGTGCACCATTTGAAACCTTGGAGCAAAGAGTCCATCATACGCTCAAAGGTGGCAGGGGCGTTGCATATTCCAAACGGCATTACTTTAAATTGGTATTGGCCAGCAGGTGTGATGAACGCGTTTTTTCTCTGTCCATATCGTCAACAGCAATCTGCCAATATCCCGAACGAAGATCAATAGACGAGAAATAGCTGGAACCGTGCAGGCAGTCAAGGACGTCTTCTATACGTGAGAGCTGGTAGACGTCTTTTTTTGTAATTCTGTTCAGGTGACGGTAGTCTACACAGGAGCGCCACGTGCCGTGCTTCTTCTTACTGAACACCAAAGGTGACGCCCTGGGACTCGATGAAGTCTCAATGATGTTTTTTTCGAGCATTTTGTTCACTTAATCTTGAATTACTCGGCGTTCCGACACAGAAACTCGATACGGTCGTCGGTGAATAGGCCCAGCATCGCCAGTAAGAATGCGATGCTTGACCGCGAGCGTCTGGCCTAAAGGGCGAACGTCGAAGTCGAAATGTCGCCGTAGGACGATAATACTTCCCAAAGGTCTTCAGCGTGCAGGTCGATTTTCTTTATGTTAGCACCGACGCCCGAGGCTGGCGCGAGGGGCATGGTAAGCTCGCGAGAACCATCGGCCGATAACACTGCCACGTATTGGTCGCAGAGTCAATCCATGGCGGCAAGGGAAATACCTTGCGGTAGAATTTGCTTTGCCAATCCAAAGTTACAGACGGGCATGCGAGTGTGGTTCGCAGTAATAGTAAGTACACTGTAAGGCACGGTGACGTCCTACTGTATCGGGATGTCGGGCAGAGAAGTGACGAGGTACTCGCCATCAGGAACTGGTGGGAAAGACAACAGTTCAATGTAGGCTATGGACTTTGGCGGCAGGCGAAGAAAGCCGGTGGAGCGTAAGCGGCAGTTGGGTGCGTCAGAAGGTTCTGCGAGCATCGGCAACTCAAGGCGAAGGGTACTGGAAGAGCAGTCAATAAGAGCAGAATGGGCGGAGAGAAAATCGAGGCCTAGTATAGGGTCGTGGGGGCAATGAGCAATTACGGTGAAGAGGACAGGAGTGTGGCGGCCCGCGATGCTGACACGTCCCGTATACATGCCGATGATAGGCACAGTACCGCCAACCGCAACGCGCACGACGCGAGCCGACGCTGCGGTGAGGAGCTTGTTCAGTCGTCGTCGGAAGGCAGCACTCATAATAGAAAGAGGTGCTCCAGTATCGATGAGTGCCGTAACAGGATAGCCCTCAACATCAACGTCAAGAAGGTTTCGGTTAGTAGGTTACGTGAGCAGAGGATTTGAGGGCAGGGTCGACAACGCAGCTTCACCTCCAGAAGCTGCACTGCCTAGTTTTCTGGCTGGGTCCGGGAGGCGATAGGCGGCGAAGCAAAGCGGCGGGGTTGGGGTGAACGAGACTCGTGGCGTCGAGGAGAGGGCGAGCGGCTGTAGTGAAGGTTGCGAGCAGGGGCATCAGCGGTAGTGGGTTCATGGCGGGTGGAATAGGGTACAGAAGGTCCAAAGGTGCGGGAATAAGTGGCGGCGGAAGTCCGAGGAGGTGGTGGCCGTCGGTTGCGGCAGTGATGGGCGATGTGGCCGATGCGACAGTAGTGGAACCAGATCGGCCTGTCATCAGGGGTAGGCCATTCGGACGGATTGCGGCGAGATATGCCAGAAAAGGACTGCCGGGGACGAGGAGGGCCGCTAGATAACTGGGGAACGCTGGGTCGAGACGTGGAACACATGGTATTCAGACCCACATTTTCAAATTCCTGTCTGACGACGGCCTGAATCATCGCAATGGTGGTTGCTGGCGGATCGGGAGGCGTCATGGAGAAGGCTGGCGAACAGGCGGCCTCGAGTTCGCGGCGAACAATACGGGTTACGTCGTCACAAGAGGTAGTCTGACGTGGTCGACCCTCACATATCGACGTAGAATCAGTGTTGGGTAGCCGCGCAATGTGGTGTGAGATACGGCGGCTCTTAGCCTGTTCAAGGCGACGGCATTCTATTATGATGGCGTCGATAGTCGAGAGGTTGCCGAAAACAAGCAAATTGAAAGCGTCGTCAGCGATGCCTCTTAGCACATGTGCCACTTTATCTGCTTCGGACATATTATCGTCAGCTTTACGGCATAGAGCCAAGACGTCGAGGATGTAGGAAACGTATGGCTCTGTAGATGACTCAACACGAGACGCAAGAGCCTTTCTCGCGGCAGCCTTGCGCCCAATGGGGTCGCCGAACAGTTCCCGCAGCTTTTCTTTGAAACTGTCCAAACTGGTTATTTCGTCATCATGCGTTTGGTGCCGCACGCGTGGGGTGCCGCCGAGATAAAAGATGACATTGGCGAGCGTAATCGTTGGGTCCCACCTGTTATTAGCGCTGGCATGTTCATAAGCTTGATCCAGTGGTCGACATGCTGGCCCTCCAGGCCAGAGAACACACCTGCGTCACGATGTGGGGCAACCGTGACGATTGGAGCAGTCGGGCAAGCCGAAGCCGTTGCAGAGACGGGCTCGTCACCGGAAAGCATGGTGACAAGCTCGGTGTGTCGACCACTTCGGAGTTCCGTGGTGAGGGCGGGGATCGCTGACCTCCACCAGAAATGTTACGTGTGGAAAGACACAGACGAAAGATGCTATTGACACGCTATTTACACTGGAGCCAGGCTGCCAGGCTTACAGTCGCTCGTGCCAAGGGCACCGACCAACTTCGTCGTCGTTCTCGCGGCGCCTCGTCTCTTGAGCGTCGCTCAATGCTATCGTAATAATATCATTAGTAATATGGATGAACTACTTCAAGTGGCTGAGGAGTTCTATAGACATTTATACGGTACCAGTGGCACCTACGACCATAATGGAAGAGAGAAGAGTCTAGAGGAATTTGAAATCCCACAAGTAATCCTGGAAGAAGTAAAGTAAGCCTTGGAAGCTATGCAAAGGGGGAAGGCAGCTGGGGAGGATCAGGTAACCGCAGATTTGCTGAAGGATGGTGGGCAGATTGTTCTACAAAAACTGGCCACCCTGTATACGCAGTGACCTCGAGCCTACCGGAATCTTGGAAGAACGCTAACATATTCCTAATCCATAAGGAAGGGGACGCCAAGAAATTGAAAAATTATAGACCGGTCAGCTTACTGTCCGCTGCCTACAAAATATTTACTAAGGTAATCGCAAATAGAATCAGGAACACATTAGACTTCTGCCAATCAAAAGACCAGGAAGGATTCTGTAAAGGCTACTCAACAATAGACCACATTCACACTATCAATCAAGTGATAGAGAAATCTGCGGTATATAACCAGCCCTTATATATAGCTTTCATTGATTACGAGAAAGCGTTTGATTCTGTCGAAACCTCAGCAGTCATGGAGGCATTACGGAATCAGGCTGTAGACGAGCCATATGTAAAGATACTGAAAGATATACATAGCGGCTCCACAGCAACCGTAGTCATCTATAAAGAAAGCAACAAAATCCGATTAAGAAAGGCGTCAGGCAGGGAGATACGATCTCTCGAATGCTATTCACAGTGTGTTTACAGGAGGTATTCAGAGACCTGGATTGGGAAGAATTGGGGATAAGGGTTAATGGAGAATACCTTAGTAACTTGCGATTCGCTGATGATATTGCCTTGCTTAGTAACTCAGGGGACCAATTGCAATGCATGCTCATTGACCTGGAGAGGCAAAGCAAAAGGGTGGGTATAAAAATTTTCTGCAGAAACTTAAAATAATGTTTAACAGTCTCGCAAGAGAACAGCAGCTTACAATAGGTAGCGAGGCACTGGAAGTGGTAAGGGAATACATCTACTAAGGGCAGGTAGTGACCGCGGATCCGGATCACGAGACTGAAATAATCAGAAGAATAAGAATGGGCTGGGGTGCGTTTAGCATGCATTATCAGATCATGAACAGGAGGTTGCGATTATCCCTCAAGAGAAAAGTGTATAACAGCTGTGTCTGACCAGTACTCCCGTACGGAGCAGAAACCTGGAGGCTTACGAAAAGGGTTCTACTTAAGTTGAGGACGACGCGACGAGCTATGGAAAGACGAATGATAGGTGTAACGTTAAGGGATAAGAAAAGAGCACATTGGATGAGGCAACAAGCTCGAGTTAATGATATCTTAATTGAAATCAAGAAAAAGAAATGGGCCTGGGCAGGACATGTAATGAGGAGGGAAGATAACCGATGGCCATTAATGGTTATGGACTGGATCGCAAGGGACGGGAAGCGTAGCAGGGGGCGGCAGAAAGTTAGGTGGGCGGATGAGATTAAGAAGTTTGCAGGGGCGACATGGCCACAACTAGTACATGACCGGGGTTGTTGGAGAAGCATGGGAGAGGCCTTTGCCCTGCAGTGGGCGGAACCAGACTGATGAAGAATGAATAATGTTGAAAACTGGCGGTATGAAACAACCTTCCCGCAGCTTCCAGATAGCGAATTCCGAGAGAACTTCCGAATCAAGTGATTCACTTTCAATTACATCGTCAGCGTGTGTGAAAGCATGAAGCGGCGAGACACAGCCATGCGAAAAGCAATTTCCTTAGACAAGCGTGCCACGATTACCTTTTACTGGCTCGCCGCCACTTCGGAAGATAGGACTGTGGCTACTATCTTTGGCGTTAGCCTCTCTTCGGTGAACCTCATCTTCCGGGAGATCTGCTGTGTGGTTTTGCGGTGCTTAGAGGCGCGCTTAGCGCGACTTCGCCGCGCACATGAAATAAAGGAGCGCATCCGTCAGTTTGCAGCAATCACTGGCTTTCCGCAATGTGTGGGTGCCCGGGACGGTTGTCATATGGAGGTTTAAAAGAGCATGCAGCCGACTATTTCAACTACGAGGGGTGGAATAGTTCGGTTTTTTTGGCTGTTGTGGACCACCGGTACAGGTTTATGTAGGTAAACGTGAGGTGACCTAGAAGGAACCACGACGCGGCAGTGTTCGAAAGGTCGCGACTGCCTAAAGTTTTGGCAGTGATCTGTTTCGACTAGAACGAAAAAATTTTGAAGGTCTTTTAGTGTGCCCTCTCCTACTTGTTGATCAAGCGTTTCCTCTGCAGCGCCACATGATGAAGACGTTTCCTCGTGCCGAGCCAGTTGATTCCCCCTCGCAAGCGTTAAACTACCGTCTGTCGAGTGTGAGAAGGGTTGTTGAGAATGCGTTTGGCCGACCTAAAACACGGTTTCGAATCGTGCACAAGGGCCTCGAAGTAGACATCGACAATGTCAACCACATTATTCGTGCGTGCTGTGTACTGCGCCACATATGTGAAGAAATCACAGATCGCTGCGATATCACCTGGATCGAAGCTGTGCAGTGCCAAGATGCGGGTCGGCCGCAACCACTGTACAGAAGTCGCCGTGAAGAGGCACTCGGAGTAGCAGTTAGAGATGATCTTGCCAAGCACTTTGCTGCTCACCAAGCCAGATGAGCATGTACTTCTCGGTGCTTCTCGGGAGGAAGTTTACAACGTGTTTTGAACTGTTATAGCCATTGTTCAGCTTTATCATTCTTTTTTCTTTATTTTAATGTTTTTCGTGTGCTTTCGCTTTTCATTTATGTTTTGTCACAATGTGTTTGAGGTTTGCACTCACTGATCCTTATTTTTGGTGCATAAATTTTCACGCCAACGTTCCCCGCCTTTTTGCTGCGAATA
The DNA here is from genome assembly GCF_023375885.2 of Dermacentor andersoni. Classification (NCBI taxonomy): domain Eukaryota; kingdom Metazoa; phylum Arthropoda; class Arachnida; order Ixodida; family Ixodidae; genus Dermacentor; species Dermacentor andersoni. The sequence continues at coordinate 172,589,068 of NC_092819.1, read as the reverse complement.
TGTCGTGCGCTCATTTTTACACTAAATTCTGTGTAAGCAGATGTAAAAGGCGCAATTCTACGGAAGAACATGCAACTTTGCAGGAAGAATAACTGGTTGAGATTAGAACTCATTTCAGATGGGATGAGCCAGTTCACAAATAATTCTAAATTGTAGGTGTGACCACGTGCGATGTGCTGTAGGAAAACCGCATGAAATCTTGAACTGAATAGACCCCAAAGGGAACTGAACCTTCAAATATGCTTAATATTATGGGGTCCACATAACGCCTGCATTTGGTTTATTAGGCACACGTGTATTTTCCCTAGTTCCTTCAGCCAGTACAAACTTGCACTTTGTCTAGTTGAAACTTGAGATTGGGCAATGACTACCTAACACTAGGGAACTGCCAAGTATGTAGGCCTGGAGCTGCGTGCTGATCAATGACCTAGCCTGCTTCGTATACTTGCTTCAACTTTTCATTTCCGGTCAAAAAATTTTGAAATAATTCAGTTCGCAGTTTGCCAAAACGTAATTCTACCAATAGATATTTATAGCTTTTTAAGCATTTGTAACTCATGTTTCAAGTTTGTGCAGTGTTGGGAAAGCTGATTAATTGCGTCCTGTTTTGTCCTGTGGTTATAAATTCGAACTGCTGCTGTTCGTGTAGTCTGTATTAGCATTGCCGTGGCTAGGTTTCTGGAAGGTTGTTCTCCGTTAATGCATGGCTGCTCTGCGAGGCCATGGATTGCCACTTCCCTTCACTAGGAAATCGTGTTGTGTAATGTTTCAGAGATAAATGAATATTTGTTTTGTGCTATATTGATCACCTTTTATTTGTCACTTGGTACAAGATACTTCTCCAGCATTCTAACTATGCCTGCCTGCATGTCATTAGATTCTACTTGCAACTTGATGAACGTCTTTTGAAGCTTGAAGTTTTTGTAGAAGCTTTCGCTGCTCGTTGTTCCGCTTGCTTGTGTAAGCTTATGAGTTCTTCTAAGTTTGTCGGCGCAGGCCTCTCCCTTCCTTTGGCATTGCTGTTGGCACAACGGCTGGCTTCTCTGGCATTCAGGTCATTTGTTACCCCAGGCTGTGGGCTGTCTGCAGAAGGCTCTGTAGCTGGGCTGTCAGTGGGAGGCTCCTGAGTGATGCTTACTTGACTAACACTGCTCTCCGTAGCCGAAATATCGCCATCACCCCATGATGCAATGTCTTCTCTACCATTTGGCAGTTCATTCACTTGCTGCACCTGCAAATATCGGTACGTCAATAACACATGAACATTCGACGTAGTAAAAGAGGGTTAATAACCAAGAAAGAAAGTGTTCAGATCCCCAACATAAAGATATGGCTGCAAGGTGGAATGGAGATTTGGATGGAGCTGCAATAGATGTACGTACCAAATGAAAATACCTGCATTGGATTAAAAGGCACATAACTTAATTAAAAGTATATATATTAGGCTTATCAAGTTGTGTACAGAAAGAAAATTGTTGGCAAATTACAAGCCTTTGGCACGCAAATGTGTACGTAGAAGGCTTGTATTTTCGCTACAGGTTGCAAAATTTTCAACAAATCCTGACATGTAAAAAGAATGGTGATGATGAAGGCGTTTCGCTACAAGTTCATTCGTTCCCTGAAATCATCGACCGAATTAACTTGTAGCAAAAAACGTATTTTGATTCATCATCAGCATTCTTCAGGATATGCAGGACTACACAGCACTGCTAGAAGCCTGTGCAGTGTAGTATTGGGTCTCTTTATTGTAGTCATGGTTTCTGTGCAGCTAAACTGGTTATTTCTTCCCGTGGAGAAATGGGTGAGAGAAAGAAACCTAATCAATCTTCGAGAGGTTTGCTGGTGGCATGCCACTCGAGGTTGATAGGATGAAAAATGAAATGATGTACACAGTTCATAACACATAGGTACAGTACATACAGCAAACACAACACTTTCTGCCGCGATGCAGGCAGCCTATTGGTCACGTATAGTATGAGCAATGCCGTGCAGAAATCAGTGCCAGACAACAGATGATTGCGCACGCTGCCAAGTATTGTGAAGGCCTGAAGATTACCTCAATGTTTTTCTCCATGAGCAAGTCATCATTTTTACCTTATTTATTTATTAATTTCATAATACCACTAAAGGCCCCCGAAGGGGTATTACATAGGGGGAACCTATACATGACAAAATGCGAGCTTTGCGCGTTACGGAAAAGCTAAAGTACACAAAAGTTATACAAAAAATGTTTACAAGAAACCACAAAAGTGATACAAAAGTACGATGTCTAGCAAAATACACAAGTAAAACAATATACAAAATACAATAAATGAGTCAAGTGAAACTCAGATAGAAAATACAAAACTTTCTGAGAAAACAAAGGAAATTAAATAGGCACAGCGTAAAAGAAGTAAAACGAGATGTTGCTCGAAACTGCGCCACTTGTCACCTTAACAAATTGAGGAGACATGAATACACTTGTGCAATGTGCACGCAGAACGGTAAGACAAATCACCAAAACAATATATACACTGAACAACGTATGAAGAAACAGTACATGATAAATATTTACACGTAACTATTGCGTAAAAGTTCCTAAAGGGTTGCAAAATCGGTTTGAGTAGCAATGTGTGATGGTAGGTTATTCCATGTAATAATTGTTCGGGGAACGAAGGAGTTAGCACAGTTAGCTGAGCGACAACGGATGCGTTTTATCTTGAAGATATGGTCTATGCGTGGAAAGAAGGCTGTCGCTGGTTCGAAGATACGGCGAAGGTGCGGATGATGATAAAGTTTATGCAGCAGCGAGAGGCGGGCAATTCTGCGGCGATGAGATAAGTCGTCAAGCTGAGCGCGAGCTTCTAGTGCTAAAATGCTAGTATAGAGTGAATAATCAAAAAAATGAAACGGGCCGCGCGGTTTTTCAGTGATTCGATTTCTTGGGTGATATAAGTTTGACAAGGATCCCAGAGAGTTGATGCATACTCGATTTTGGGGCGTATTAATGTGATGTGTGCTAGTCTGCGTAGTTTAGCTGGAGCATGCTTAAGGTTGCGTTTGAGGAGGCCTAAGGAGCGGTTAGCTGATGCCAACGTCAGGAAGATGTGATGATGCCACGTTAGATCAGACTGTAAGTGAACACCAATGTACTTTTATGAAGTTCTAAGTTCAATTATGTTGTTATATATTACATACGATGTTGAAATACAGTGGTTGCGCCTAGTAAATGATAATAACTTCGTTTTAACTGTATTAAGAGTCATCAACCATGAAGAACACCATGTGTTAATAGTGTGAAGATCGCTTTGAAGAATATCTTTGTCATTGTCGCATGAAATTAATTGATATATTACGCAGCCATCGGCAAAAAGTCTGATGTGGGAAGGCACACAGTTAGGCAGATCATTAATATAGATTAAGAAACGTAAAGGGCCAAGAACGCTGCCCTGCGGAACACTGGAGGTTACTTTGGTAGAAGTGGAATTACTGTTGCTAACAGACGTATATTGTACTTTGGAGGAGAGGAAATTCTTAATCAATCCAATCGCTGTTGGGTGTATGTTAAGGTTCATTAGCTTCAATACTAGTCTATGGTGAGCAACGCGATCGAAAGCTTTAGAGAAATCCAGGAAGATAGCATCAACTTGAAACCCTAGGTCTAGGTATGAATGTAAGTGATGTAAAAAGCCATCTAACTGTGTTTCGCGTGAATAACCACGGCCAAAGCCATCTTGGTAATCAACAATAATTTTGTGGTCTTATAAGTAGTTAATGATTTCAGTATACAAGATGTGTTCAAGTAATTTACAAAAAGTACTAGTTAAGGAGATGGGGCGGCAATTTAATGGGTGAGTTCTGTCTCCAGAATTAAAAATGGGTATGACTTTTGCCACCTTGCAGTCATGTGGAATAGTGTTAGTTGATAAAGACTGCGAGAAGAGTGCGCCCAATATAGGTGATAAACTAGGTGACAAATGTTTTAACACTTTATTATTAAGGCCAGTGTGATCAGAGGCGGAAGAAACTTTAAGTTTATTTGGTAAAGAAGAAATACCTGCTTCGCTATCAATTATTTCTGGCATTGATATGTTAATGAGATTGTCAAGGTTTGGTGATGATGTGGTGTCTTCCTGTGTAAATACAGATGAAAATGCGCTATTCAATAAATCGGCACATTCCGAGTGGTGGACATTACCGTGCTCATCAACTAGTGTTAAATCGGGACAGCTCTTCAGGTTTATTACGCGCCAAAACGTTGAGGATTGTTAGTGAGCACAGAATATAGATCATGGGCAAAGAAATGTCGTTTAGATGATTTTAGCAGTGACTGATATTGCTTATCGCAGGTCTCATACCGGTGCCAGGACTCTGAATCACGGGCTTTATCGGTTTTACGATATAAACGCTTTTTCTTATTATTAAGGCACCGAAGCATTACGGTAAATTAAACCACGGGGCTGTCGGGGTGCAGGCTATTTTTGTTAGAGGGACGAATCGATTGTTTATTTCAGTTATAGTGGTTTCCAGTTCAGCCCAGTTATGTTCGATGGTTTGAAATTGGCATTTATTGAGGAAATGTAAAGTCAGATAGCGCGGAGTTTATGCTGCCAAAATCCGCTCTATTGTATCATCGGATGTACTTATCAGAGCACGGACGTCTTGGAAGGGAAACTGCAAGACTACCTGCTATGATATTGCTACGGAACAATATGTGCGATCACGAAAAGGCCAGCAGTGTGAAGACGACGACGACGATTAGAAGCTAGCGCGGGCTGTGGCTTCTTGGCCAAGCGCAGCGTATTTTCTTGTATGTATACACATAGCTTTTCGTCTGCGTCTTCCTGCGTAACAATATCATGATCAGATAGCCCATCTTGATGAGTAATCGGTAGTGCACTACCGTTGATCGGTAGCGCTCCGAGGAAGCCATGCAGACACCGGTAGAACGGCCATGTGAGGGCTTTCGAGCCGGTTGTGGATGCGGTGTGCCGGAGCTTCCTGAAATTATAGTATTTTCATCTCATCAAAGTACCGCCTATGCAACGCAGTCATCGCTCCGATACAGCTAATAGAAATGTACCATGAATAATAAAGCCAAACTTTGTAGCACTGCTGCAGAAAGAATCAAAGACCACTACAAGTTAAGAATACTGACTTCATTAGTTTCCCTTCCCTTAAGCGATAATAAATCAAGAAAGAAGCAAATATTAAAATAAGTGTACCTAACAGAGACGTGATTAGAAATACTCAGCTATAGTGTCGCCTCTAGGATATTTAATTCTGCAGTAGTGTTTATTTCCTGTGCAACACAGATAGCCATCTGCACAACACATTGTAGAAGTTACAATCATTGTAGCAGTAATTATTAAAATGAAGGTAAGCTTAAACTAGTGGAGATTGAAATTATTAAACATGTATTTTCAAGGCAAACTGATACTGACAGCATTCACTTCTGTTAAATTTTTTTCCGATTAGAACATGGCAAGGAAATTATTGTTTCACGATAAATAAAAGCCAATAAAAAATTTCGCATGGCGGCACACAAAGCTCAACTCGTATTCCCTTGTGGCACGCAGTGCTTGTCCATGGTTTGAATATCTGCTCAGATATAGGAGCCAATTTACGACCCCATATTCGTTGGGCGCGGACAGCGGAAAGACCATACGGCGCGCAGGCCCGCCATGCACCTTACAAACATGTGACTACGGCTGAAAAAACACCAAGCTTAAAAATAATCCTGCGCACGTATCAATGCTGTAAAACCCTTGTGTTCTATATGCGGCGAGAGCACAACTGGCCGCAACGCACCGTCGCATTATCTCGCATTCACGCGTTGCTGCTTACTAGAGGCTTTTCCTGTCCACGCGTTTTCATTTTCATTTTTCATTTATTTACTCTCAAGGCCATACAGGCATTACAGAGAGGAGTGGCAATAGAAACAGAAAAAAAAGCTAATGAGGCAGCACATGGTCACAGATAGCCGACTTGAACACATCATGGTCTGTGATAGTGACGATGGATGTGGGAAGGCGATTGCAGTCTTCACTTGTCTTCGGGATGAAGGCTTCAAGGAATACATTGCTTTTACACTGAGACACCGCAACCTTCATTCGATGATGAATACAGAATGACAAATGGCTCGGTGGCCAAAAAAGCGTCATTTTTAGCTAATTATTAGTGTAGTATATTTTGTGAAACAGGCATAAGCGGGAAATTCGACGTCTAGTAGAAAGGAGAGGTAGTTCAAGCATTTGCTTCATGCGAGAAACGCTGGCTGTGTTAACGAGCTAGTGTACGGGTCCCATATCGATGAAGCGTACTCGAGTTTAGAACGCACGAGTGTTTTATATAGTAATATTGTCAGCGGAACGCGCGCGAGGTGGAAATTCCGCCTAAGAAAACCAAGGGAACTGTTAGCTTTGTTAATAACATGGTGTATCGTATCAGTTCAACGAGCACAAGCTATATTGGCACGCTGGAACGACACGTGCCTTTGCTTGCCCTCTATTTCCACTACCCCCTTTCCCTCGCTCTGGTATAAAATGCCCAGCGCAATAAACATAACAGTTGACTGTTGTCTTGAAACGCCTGCTGTTGGTTTCTTCGACCGGGACCCGGTCGATACACATGGTGGATATGCTTCTGCCATGACAGATTATTAGTGATATGGACGCCTAGATACTTGTAGCTGTCGACGAACTGAAGAGGACAACCGTTAAGATCATAGCCCTGAGAAATGGACTGGTTAATATTTCGAGACACCCTCTTTGCTTTACATTTGTTAATGTTTAGTTTCATAAGCCATGCATCACACCAAGAAGAAATTTTATTTAAGTCAGATTGAAGGACGGAGAGGTCAGACTTATTAGAAATTACGCGGTACAGAACGCAGTCTTCTGCAAAGAGCCTTATGTTAGAAGTAACAGAATGAGGCACGTCATTAATATAAATTAGAAAAAGAAAAGGCCCTAGGACTGACCCCTGAGGAACACTGGATGTTACATTGCATGATTTAGAGTCAGGATCACTAACAGAAAAGTACTGCGCTCTAATCTGCAAGAAACATTCAATCCACTTAAGCAAGTTACATTCAAGATGGAGTGTGCTAAGTTTAAGTGATAGTATCGAAAGCTTTCGCGAAGTCAAGGAAGATGCAGTCAATAACTGAAGCTCATCTAAAGCGGAAGACAAATTATTAGTAAAGGTTAATAATTGAGCTTCAGAATAATTTTTGCGAAAGCCATGCTGCTGTGACGCAAAAATATTATTAGACTCGAGAAAGCTAATCAGGTTGCAGTAGATTATGTGCTCTAATAATTTGCATGGAATAGAAGTTAAGGAGATGGCGGGTAGTTTAAGGGGTTATGTGTATCACTGGATTTGTGGACTGGAATCACCTTCGCCGTCCTCCAGTCGTCCGGAAGTGTTGAACTATGCAAAGACTGCGTAAAAATATATGACAAGAAAGGAGATGAATACGCTACAGTACTCTTAAGGAATTTGTAATTTATGGTATCAACACCTGCCGATGAAGAAAGTTTAGCTTTCTTAATCAAATTGTATATGCCATCTAAATCGATCGAAATCTGCTCCATCTCGGGGTACGTAAAGGCACCTGGGGACGGTGAAGTATATACTAGAGCGTCAGAAAAAGATAGCGAGAATGTGTTGTTAAAAACCGTTGAGCAAAGCTCACGGGATCAGGAAATTCATCGTCAGTTTTCAGAACGATTTCTGCTGGTTTGCGTGCGTTAATCATGTTCCAAAACTTCTTAGATTAGTTGTGAGTTTCTTGCTGTTTGGATTTCTGTGTTATCCAAGCTTTAGTGGCTGGCATCTCGTCTAGCAAGCAGACGCCGCGTCCTCTAACCAGTGCATACTCCCCTGCAGGGCGCCTTTCCCAATGTTCACTTACCGATAACGTCTCTTCGTGTTGCCGAGCTTCATGCGCACTTGCTTCGTCGAGTACGGTCCTTCGCCGGCGGGAATACTGGCGTTGAGCGTAGCCGTAATCTCTGTGTAGACGCACGCGTGTCGACTACTTGAGCTCAGAGCGCCCAGATTATCTTCCCAAATGCGTATCATTGCCTCAGTTGTCGCGTCAGGCCAAATGATACGATTTTGGAACATATCTGGGAAGCGGCAGCACTGCACTCCAGAGAAGTACTGTCCGCCATTTTGCCCGTTTCGAAAGCGTCGGTTAGACTAAACCGAGGTTGCCAAGCTCAGTTGGCGGTCAACCGCGGTTAGCGGCCTACCCGCAGTTTTGCATGCCGTGAACCGCGCTAACTGCGGTTTAGCGATACCCGCGGTTAAGGTTGCCCGTGTAACAGGCGTATAAATGTGCTAGTCCTCCATAGCAATTAGGAGATGGGTTTTATCTTCAGGAGGAACCATAGCCTGCTGCTACGAATGGCCGATAGTGTAATTGACTTTAAGTTAACTCGACATTTTGTTTTATTACGAACCCGCCGTGGTTGCTCAGTGGCTATGGTGTTGGGCTGCTGAGCACAAGGTCGCGGGATCGAATCCCGGCCACGGCGGCCGCATTTCGATCGGGGCGAAATGGGAAAACACCCGTGTACTTAGATTAAGGTGCACGTTAAAGAACCCCAGGTGGTCGAAATTTCCGAAGTCCGCAACTACGGCGTGCCTCGTAATCAGAAAGTGTTTTTGGCACGTAAAACCCCATAATTTAATTTTTTTTGTTTTATTACGCTCTACATAAATATAATGCTCCAGATGGCGCTGTATGAACAGCCCGTAGCTTAAGCACTTGTAGTACAAATGATTGCCCGTCTAGCCATAACTGACGTACGGACAGAAAAAACGTTGTTGTGATGTGTTTTACTCGCGATCGGCACTGGAGTTCCTACTTGAGACCGCGCCTGAGCAATTGACCTTCGAGAATACCTCTAGCGTCTACATGTGCCCCATAATCACAGTGCTGTAAAGCAAGTCTAATCAGTCCTACTGGGCGCCCCCATCCCCACAAAAAAGCACTTCTCTGACTATTGCTTCTCTCATCTTACACTAGGATTGATTAGTTAGAACCATCCGAGAGAACACGCCACATAATAAATTCAAAGGATGCCAGAACAACGTACGTACCAACCGAGGAGCCAGTGATGAGGACGGCACCGACAATAGCCAGTACGAGAAGCAGTAAAATGACAGGAACCAATATCGTTGCCTTGCTTCCTCCGCCGCCCGCGCCACCCTTCCTGCGCCAATCACACGATGGGGAAGGCGTAAGGACTGGCTGATAACACGGTACATTGAAGCGTTCAGCCAATGACGGCGAAACATGTGAGAAAACGGGCAACAACACGCAAAGCAGTTGCCCCTCTTCACTGACAATAACACTACCACAGGGTTTACTCGGATGCATTCTAATGCGGACACCTTAGAGGTGTCGGCAATATTTTTGCGCACCCAAGCACTGAGTGATGCGGCCTGACGGCCCCAGCTTGTTCGCTATTCGGGCCATCTTTTGTCATACCTTTCAGACACCCCAGTGCTGCCAAACGTTCCACACAGCTAGTCGGATTTGTTGCAGTCTGGCGTTAAAGAATATTCACACAGGCTCCTGCGGCATAAAATGCCTGGAGATATTGTGCCTCATGGAGATGGCGAAATAATTTTAACCTAAAAGATATGTGAAACAGTTCTTCAACATGCTAATAAAACATATCGGATGTGTACGAGGCGCTCCTGTAAACATGTGATTCATGTAACATTGGGTAGCATGTAGCAGGGAACTTAATATCTCATGTTGAAAAGAGAAAATCGCTTGCGCTTTCTTCCGCAATGTCATCTTGCAGCGCCATAGCAAGCAGGTGGATCCAAAAATAGCTACTGGCTCATTTTGTCGTCACAAAAAAATTTTCAGCAATGCATAATTGCGAAATCGGAAGCAGAATAAAGCATATCCATGGGCACGATTTTAAAACTACAGAAAAATTATTTCATCATTGCACTTCTCGCCTACACACGAAAGTTGGGTGTAAATGCGTCTTCTACGCATGACGCTTCAGAGATAGCAGAGAGGTGCGGCGTAGCGTAGTCTACAGCGGCCTCCATTTCGCCGCCGAGACAACGAACGTTTAGACGGGACTTTGCGCCCTTGTCTTCACCACTGTGCAGCTTCCAACCCACTAGTGGAGACGAAAAAAGCGAGAAATACGCCATATCGGTGCGATAACAGCAGGTATATTTGAAGAGCGCGAAAACTTTTTGCGGCATGAGATTCGGGAGACGACAACATTTAATAGGGAGGTCATTGTACGATTAGATATAAATGAGTTTCAACGCTTCTTTACGCAACTTTGTAAGAGTGGGCTCTGTGGCTTTTTATAGAAATGTGGCACTGTTCACTTGAAAAGTTCCAGTAGTTTGATGCTACGGAAGCTGTACAGGTTTCTTCATTCGCATGGCTGCCAGCAATGAAGATATTTGATTATTAGAAATGATTTTAACTCCAGAGCGTAATACAGAAAGCCATGGCTGTTACACGCAATAGTGTGCGAGAAATACAAGTTTAAGGAAAACATACGCACTTTAACAAAGAGAACCATCTAGGATAGCACTTGAGAAGTAGATGCCGGTAACGGCAGCGACGGTGGTAGGAAAGTTGCTTCATGCCGTGCTGGTTTTAGTCATCGAAAACTCATTACATATACGCTAGTTCGATAAGATGGGACACCCGCCTTGAATTTTTGATCCATACGCGATCAAATCTGCATGGCCCGAAAAAGGTCACTTTTTAATGATTTACTCCGATAAGCTTTGTGAAAACGACAGAGGGGCAAACAGTTACGGCGTGAAAACAGATCAGGTAGGTTTAGTGCGTTTTTCATTGAGGAACAAGAGTCTTGAAAAGAATAATTTGACAGTTCAAACGCGGTAGCGAGATTTTGAACAGATTCGAGGGCAGTGATTCGCGTAGATTGGCTACAGTCGCGGATGGTGGCTGCATATTCCTTTCTTGGACGGTCTAGAGTTTTGTACAATGCTGATTTTATGGCCGAAGGCGCTTTGCAGAAGTTACGGCTCAAGTAGTCAAGATTGTGGTTAGCATAGCGGAGTTACGTAGTCAACGCGCATGCTCATCGGCGGGGCCTTATTAATAGCGAAGATTGTTTAACTACGCGAACAAACGAACCACAAAGACAGCATGGGACATGGACGGGCGCAGTCCGTCCATGTCCCATCGGCGCCCGTCTATGTCCCATCGGCGCCCGTCCATGTCCTATGCTGTCTTTGTGGTTCGTTTGTTGGCGCAGTTAAACAATGTTCGCTAATATCTACCAACTCGCCCAACAACAAGTTCTTCTAAGCCTTAGTAATACTATGGCTATTTGAACCAGTTAACTGAGTCTACGGGGCCGCTCTATTGAGCTGATACATGTAGTTCGTGTTACAAAGCACCGGGTCATTCTCGGGTTCTTACATGTAATAAAATTTACTCGCATAAGCAATTTTTCACACCCTATGGGCAAGCGGTCTAGATGGTTTTGAATAAATAGTGAATTTGTGGGGTTTCTTATATTGTAGTAAATTATGCAATATTATCGAAGTTGAGAAACGCATTTCAAGTGAAAATAGGGTATTCCACAAATAATTTGCCGGAATAGTTACTTCAGTGCGTTCAGTAGAAGCGGAATTATTGGCAATAAAACCCGGCATCCGCTGTGCTCCCGTTCCTGCTTCAATTCCTTGCACTGCGAAGGCTACGGCGGAGTGGGACGCGCCCACAACCTTCTAAATGTCACCGTGGCATGTAGTTGAAATAGCGCCTAGGATGTTTAAGTAGAGGCCACGAATTCCTATTTTGGTGCCCACGACGTGCTAAACGTAACCCAAACGCAGTTTTGCTCAGCGATTCGCAGTGTGCTTAGCCAGTGGATCCATGGCGGCACCTCGTTGCGGCCGCTGTACCTGCGCTGCGGAGCCGGCCCGCAGTTATCAATTTCAGCCACGTATGGGAATCCGCTTTATTACGAAATAAAGCGTCCAGAACAGATTGAGGAGCAGGCTTCTGATTAAGAGAGGGCGGTTGAGACGCACCGCGTACAACAGCAAAACATGGCTGAGATGTTTACAGCAGCGTATGCTAACCGTGGGCTAGGTTATTTCACCATGCGCGAGGGCTGGTTCAGGCCCAATTAACTGATGAAACGGCAACATTGTCAAGAAGGTCATTATCTAAACAAGAAACCACAAATTACGCAGTATAGACCCTTGTGATACGCTAGACGAAACAAAACGTCAATCATAACAATCATTAGCCGTTACATATTCAGTTGGGTTAGAGGAAAACTCTACTCCCTTCAACATGTTAGTGTTATTAACAAGTTTATAAGCTTGAAAAGTAAGTTATATGATACTCAGTCAAGTGCCTCTGTGAAATCAAGCAAATTGCATTCAATATCGCAGGCGAGGTTTCTGGCTAATTATAGACCATTTGTAAACGGTAACAGCTGAATCGCACACGCAAACATTTTCCTAAAACCATGTTGGATCTTCAGAAAGAACGAATTTCTCTCCAACAGTTCCATATATATGAATATATGGTGTGTTCTAAGATTTTGCAAAGAACACTTGGTAATGATATGAGTTAGTGGTTGTATGTAAAATGTGCGTTACGTGATTTTTAGAGAGGGACCACCTTTTGCTCGTTCTCTTCACTAAGTAGTGTAGAAAACTAATGATTGTTCGTGACGCTTCGAAAGAATCAAAGCTGTGATTCTTTAATGGCGGAGAAATGTGATAAACATGTGACATGTGTCGTTTCATATACTGTGATGTTGTGGTGGTGGTGGTTTCCATGTACACACTGTTGCCTTTCCTAGTTAGAAAGACAACTGATATATTGTTCAACTGTATTGAACACCATCTATTGAATGTTTATAGAGTGCAAATATACGGCCATTCTTAGATAGGCCGCACTTTAGCTTCTTTGTAAGTCCTATAAACGTTGCTTTGTAGAAGACAGTACATATGGTGTCATATGATGGCACATTTTTACAATGATAATGGAGAGCCAGTCTATAGACAGGCCGCATTAGAACTGCTAAAACATTCTATAATCATTCTTCTATTGAATGTTGTACGTATGAGGACATTAAATTCTCTACAGACCGCTTATAGAGGTTCAATGAAGAGTCAGTGTATAGACAAGCCGCATTAGAAGTGCTAAAAACTTTCTATAGAGATTATTTTATAGAATTTAGTACATATGATATCGCTACACCCTCTATAGAACGTCTATAAAGGGCGATTGGAGGGCTTTTCTATAGACAGGCCGCGCTAGAAGTTCTAAAGACATTCTATGAAAAATTACTGCGTTTCTTTTTGATAAATTTTGCTCTTTCTCTCTTCAAATCGAGGAGAATCCTAGCCCTAATCAACCTGTGATCACTACGCTTTACCATAACTAACACTTCTACATCCTGCAGCATGCTGGGATCGGCAGAAAGTATAAAATCAATTTCATTTCTTCTTTCACCATTAGGGCTTTTCCAGGTCCACTTTTTTTTCCAATACTTCCTGAAGAAGGTTTTCATTATTTGCAGCTTTTTCCTTTCTGCGAATTCTAACATCTCTCCTCGAGTATTGCTAGGGTCTACGCCGTAGTTCCCAATCATTTGCTGACCAATTTGATTTTGCCCGCTTTGTCACTGAAGTCGCCCATGACTACCATATACTGAGTTTGCACTTTTCGCATCGCTAATTCAACATCTTCATAAAACTCATCTATTTCTTCAAGATGGTAACTGCAGGTTCGTGCGTAGGTTTCTACTACCTTTAATCTACATCTCCCAGTGAGCTCTATTATGACTGACAGCATAGGCGGAAAGTTTTCATTTTTCCGGGTGCTGGGGCCATACCACTTTTCCGAACCCCCTTTACACACACGCGTATATATATATATACATATAGAACTTGAGTGGTGCTACAAGGTAAACAGAACAAGTATTTAATTTCGACAGTTTCGATCGGTGGACCGATCTTCATCAGGGTTTACAAAAAAATGGCAGTTCGGCCCTGGTAGTGAAGACACCAGACCAGGTGCCCGGTCGCTCTTACATACATCAAACCACCAGACACCATACCGGGCACCCGGTCTGGTGTCTTCACTACCAGGGCCGAACTGCCGTTTTTTTTGTAAACCCTGATGAAGATCGGTCCACCGATCGAAACTGTCGAAATTAAATACTTGTTCTGTTTACCTTGTAGCACCACTCAAGTTCTTTACGCTTGAAAGGTAGCCTGAAGAATCCCTCTTTGCCTACTACATATATATATATATATATATATATATATATATATATATATATATATATATATATATATATATATATATATATATATATATATATATATCTTGGCTTTGAAGGACCTTTGTGTGACGTCGCCAAATTGAGCTCTGCAGGGACGGCGTTATATGAGTGTATACAAGACGTCATAGTAAGACACAGTTCAATATTGCAACCTGAGTCCTCTCCGTGGTTTAATCTTCCTTCACGAAATTGTCGCATACTTGGCCATCATTAATATTGCTTCGCCTGTCAGTGAAACTTCAGTCTCTCTCTCCTTTTTTTTTCTGTGAGTCCGGGTATAGGCACTGCTGTGCACGACTGCTGTTGATTTTCATTTCGAGTCAATCAGGCTTTGCGTCATTCCGGTTACTGAGTGAATCATACGGTGTTCCCCAGCTATCATGCACCAAGACTTTAAAAAGAGCAGTTGCGTTACTCGAAGAAAACGTAGTGCATATTCTTTCAGTACCGACAATTAGCCGCCAGTAATTATTTCGTAACTGAGATTTAATTAGGCAGTTGCAATTAATTGTCTAACTCGAGAAGTACTGTCCTAGTTTTCAAAGTGTCAACGAGGCATTTGTAGGCCCCCCAAATCACATCTTACTGCTGTGTTTTCAGCGACCTACTAACTGCATACAATTTTTCAGACTGACAAAGACACTTCATGAAGCATGAAAAATAGCACTCAAGTGCGCTCCCACCCGCATCATAAAGCAGCGCCCCTAAATAAGCTGATTAAAAGCAAATGCATTGCCTTTCGCAAACCCGTATAGACAGCGCATCATCTTGATAATGGTACGGAAGGAGCGCCAACAGCAGGCTTCACCACTTCGCAGGTAATCCTTCCTCTAATTTCTACGTCACACATATTATCCGTGTCCATTGGAAACACAAGCCCCTTGATAACGCGGCCGAGCCGCCGCTCTGACCACGCACGAAATGCGACATGCAATGTAATAAACACAGAATGATTCGACATTCCGGCTTTGCCCGCACCGCATCGAAAGAGCGAGCGCGAAGCTGTATTTCGCACCAGAAACTTGCTTCGGACCAAAGCCAAGAGTGAGCATATTATTTTTCATGAAAGTATATTGGTGCTGCAAAAACAGGTTCGTGTCAAAACATAAAAGCGATATAAGTGGACCGGGAAGCGACCAACGTGTAGAGAAAAGGCGAAACCGATGCGTTCAAGAAAGTAACTATACCACTTCTAAATGAGCCGAAGTGGCAATCAGGATGTCTCCTCAAAAAGAAGGGGAAAAGGAAAAGGCAAAAAAGAAAGAAACCATCGGATTTCAGTGTGCCTCTATTATCGATTAATTCTTAGGCTCCGTTGAACACCAGCCTAGAGGACGTGCTCGAATAGGTCTTTTTATATCTTTTTAATAGGTCTCCAGTTACGCAGTACTGTGTCCGCTTTATAACATCTTCACATGCTTTCTTGATGACCGACGCTGGAATTCTACGGCAGACACCCTTACCCTTGCCATGAACTCATCTGACGTCCGTCTCAATCATGTAAGCCCGATCTTTCACGTAACCCCAAAGAGAGAAATCGAGTGGAGAGAGATAAGGTGACGTAGCCGGCCAATTTACAGGCCCGTGTCTTCCAATCTATTGCGCATGAAAAGTCGCATCCGGCCAGTTTTGTGCTCGGCTGCTGCTGTGTGCGGGCGCGCCATCTTGCTGGTACCACAGAATCGGAAGACGTGAGAGCGGGTCTTCGCTTAGAAACTCATCCAACCACACCTTCAAGGGTTTCTTCCACGTGACGCTGCCCAGCCAGTGTGTGATCGTAGCAAATCGGAGCGATTGTAGCACGGGAGTAAATTCCGAACAACACATAGAGCTACCACATGCACTGGTGCCGATTGCGCTTTGCCCAGTGTAGATTGAAATCCGCCCAATACTCTACATTATGCAAATTTGCCTAGGGGCGCTTTTGCGAAAATTGGCTTCATCTGTTCACATGACGTTGTTCATAACGTCGGGTGACTCTCCGGCTTTTGTGAGGACCCAATTTGAGAAACCTAGACGATACTACAGGTCGTTATCTTTTAAGCATTGGTGCTGGTTAAAGTTGTACGGGTGAAAGGCCGTCATTTAGAACTCTGCAAACTGACGACTTCGAAACTGGTACTCGGGGGGCCACGTACGTTAAGCTACCATGATGGTTTGAGGCCATAAATGCTAGAACATCTGTATGCAGGCTAGGACTCGGAGATGGAGTCATCGACCGCTGTTTCTATAAGCTGCCCGTTTGTCTCGGGCTTTAAAAATGCGTTTGGTATACCGCCACACTTCATTGACTGAAATATATATTTGCAGCCTTCCACTTATTTCCTTTTGCAGATCCCAAGGCAAAGATCATGTTTACCTTCTGCTCATTAGAGAAAGACTTGGCGACTGGGACGAAAAAAAACGCACGTGTAAACCTTTGCATTGACGTTGTCGCTTCGCTATGGTGGCGATAGGTTTCGTGGCAAAAAAAAAACAAAAATCATCCATGCACTTCATCTACGCTGAGACAACCAACCGCTATGAAAGCTTGTTTCCAACTAACACCAAACGTGAACTGTTACTTCGGCCGGGGCTCGGCAGATAACACACAAGCTCGATCTGAATGTGTTTCTTTATTTCCTTTATTTCGTTCTGTATAACTCAGATGGAGTCTGTCCTAGGGCGCTGCTTCACGATCCGGGTGGTAAAGCAGTCACGTGGTGTTCTCCATATTTCGGGGGGTTCACTTATCAGTCGCGAAAAAATTTGGGCACAATTAGTACGTCGCTAAAAGTACCGCAATTAGATAAATAGTTCACACTTTTATGCATAGGATACTGTCTTGAGCTAGATAATTAATTACAATTATCTAATTGAATCTCAGTAACAAAAAAATTGCTAGCACCTACTCCTCTTCACTGCTAACAATATGGACTAGGCTTTTTTCGAGTAACACATTGGTCTTAACTTTAATCTTGTTGCATGATAGTCAATTGAGACACCCTGTATATATTTATGATCTTTGCATGCAACCGACGATGTTTCCATCCCTAATCTTGTAAATTATTAGAACTGTATTTTGCCATGGGTCATTAACATTGCTTACCGAAAAAAGAAGCAACACTGAGGTACAGAACGTTCACGTGCATTTCAAACGCCATTGATAAAAGGCTCTGCCGAAGGGATCACTGAAGTCTATAGGTATTATTGATGGTCTAAAAAGCATGCAAAGTAATTTGCAGCATCGTGAACACACATACACATATTCATTCTCTAAGCATAGGCTATCCATACCTTTCGAAATAACTTTTTAATTGGCAACCTCCATATCTTTCAAAATTATAATACACTTTGTCCTGTGTTGATATAAATATATTGTGTATGTGCATCGTGTTTAGAATGTTGAAGTGAGGGAATATGGGTGAGGCAGCCGCCGTTAGTGCTCCTGATGCGCGGGTGCTTCTATTGTCAGGATTTGCGGAACTAAAGCGAAAGTATGAATTAAAGCCGTGCAAATCAGGTGCCAGCAATGATGCAGTAAGCAAACAGCCCCAGTAAATTTCAAGTAATATGGTCGAGCAAAGTAGAAAGGAACCTCAAATGATGTGGGTGACAAAGCTCTGGCAATGCTACTTTAGGTGTGTCGGGGGTGTGGGCTTCGGCGATGCCTGAGGGGGGGGCGGTCTCAGCCCCCTCGTAAAATTCCGGAGGGGGCTTGGGCACCACAACCCCCCCCCCCCCCCTCGTATACTCGGCGCCTACGACTGACGCACTTCAGTCGAATTAGCGCTGTAGAATTACTCAATGTTGCCCGCTATGTCCTTATGGATTAGTAATCCTACTCCGAACTGCTTCTTTCTTATCTGATAGTCCTTTATAGCAGCGGATGTGGCCATTTGCCAGCGCTGCATGAGCCTCACCAGTTCTTCTAGCCTCACTAAAGCCAATGATCTCCCAAATAATGCCTGATCTTTCCTCACAGAGGCCTGCTAGGCTATCTTCAGTCGAAAGGGCTCGGGTGTTAACAGTTGGATGGGTCAGTTTCCCTTGGCGGCATGCCCGGGTCCGCAGATTCTTAGCTGCTTCTGCTGCTCTACATGTCTGACCGCCGCATTGGTCAGGTGCTGCGCAGCTGCTGCTGACTGGGCGCCATTGGTTATTCGAATGAGTCAATTAGGGGCGTTATAAAGACGTCGTCGTCAGCTAGACACAAAGAGTCTTTGTGTCCTTACTAGCGGAAAGCGCGACCAATTTAATTTTCTTTAATTATGGGGTTTTACGTGCCAAAACCACTTTCTGATTATGAGGCACGCCGTAGAGGAGGATTCCGGAAATTTCGACCACCTGGGGTTCTTTAACGTGCACCTAAATCTAAGTACACGGGTGTTTTCGCATTTCGCCCCCATCAAAATGCGGCCGCCGTGGCCGGGATTCGTTCCCGCGACCACGTGCTCAGCTGCATAACACCGTAGCCACTGAGCAACCGCGGCGGATAAGCCTGACCAAGTCGTTACGTATGTTAACGGGGGTGCCATTTTCTCGTAAGATGTCCATGCGTATACTTGCAGACACTGAGGGTTGTTACTGCTAATTTCGACAGTTGTCTCTTGCTCTTTATACTTTTGAGCTCGCATATAATTCGTGTGTGCAATGCAAAATAGCTACATAAACACTCGTGGGTTAGTCTTCATCCTGACAGCATACTGGCTTCTCACGGCAGCGCTGTACCAGAGTAATGAGACCCGAGCGAGACCGCTTTTCACGCAACTTTGTGGAACAATCCAAAAACTTCTTTTCCGATTCGCATAAGCTTGTGCAATGGGAAATTATCAAATGTGTCAGTGTAACCGCACATGTAAGTCCACAGGCCTGTGTGCCCCACCTGTGTGCCCCATCTTACCAAACAAAACAAAGCGGATGCGCAGCCATTCCCGCAGATGGTATGATTTTGATCAGCGGCCGATCTTGAGGAGGCCAGTAGGGCGTTGCTGGTGCCACGCCGTCACGGCACAATTATAACAATTAGCCACGTCGACTTTAATACCGGTGTCGGTGCTATCAGTATTGCCGGCTTCAGAGAAGCACGATTGAATACCGCGCAAGAGAAAAGTACAGTGTACACCACCGATGCGAAACTGACATTTTAAAGGGCCGCGACGGAACGTGCTTCTGTTGCGACTTCAGAACTCTTGGGCGTCGCCACCGAATGTTTGTTTCGACGTCAGAATTGCTGTCGTAATGTCAGAAATGACTGTCGCAACTACAGAAACGTTAGGAACTTCTGCTGTACAACAGAATTTTCTGTAGTTGCAGCAGGAATTCCTGTTCTCTTTTTCAACTGGGCAGGACCGGGAATCGGTTTCAATTTCGCAGCTAGCATATCGCCGTTTGGTCTGTGAATGTTCCGAGGTGTTCCTGTTTTTCTTAGGCGTAATTAACGACACATTTGGAGTAGAGCAGTGTCATCGACGCATTGTTTCGCCTCGTTTTTTGTCGTTCTTCGGGTGTGTACTGTTCGTGAGTAGTGTTCTCCACGCATCGGACGTTGCTGCCACGGTGGCTTGATTTCTTGCTTTATTGTGAACGTGTTGCTACTCTACGGGTGTCACACGGCGCACGATCGCGATGAGGCCCGATCCGGATCAAGTTTCTCGTTTTTGATTAGTTCCTTTGCGCAAGCTGCGTGCGGGAGCGAATCGCAGTCGAGAACTACGATTCGGATCGGGCTTGATCGCGATCTAAATGTTCGTGTGACACCGGCATATGAAAGTCCGTAGTGTCTATTGCCGACGCTTTCGTAGATGGGTTGCGCTGTTTGCATGTGTGTGCGTGCGTGCGCGACCGCGTGCTGTATGCGTCGTTAGTGTTTCAGAGCTTTTCAAAAGTCTACGTGTTAATAAAGGAGACGGCTTGCGAAATCGCTTTGTTTGTGTGTATGTGTGCGTGCATGCAGCTTTATTTGAAAGCTAGAATGCCAGCCATTGGTCACGCAATTTCTGTAGAGCTTGATAATAATGGCCCCAATTTAGCACTAGGGGCTAAATTGTCAGGATGTCGAACAATAAAAAAGTTCCTACCCAGTTCTATTCAAGCATTAAACTGGTATGCATGATACCATCCAGTACGGTTGCCATAAAGCTCCAGATTAAACCAACTTTTGTGCCAAACACGCGCCCCTAAATGGTGCCAATACGTCCAGTATAAGCCAGTTGCAAGCAGGGCCCCTGTTAAGACCCATTTGTGCATAAACTGGTCGTGCCTAAACCTGCTTGCATGCCAAACGCGTCCCCGCTCAGACCTGTTCGTGTGTGAACTGATCCTGTTTATACCTCTTTGCATGCCAAACGGGACCCCGTTGAGACCTGTTCGTGTGTAAACTGGTCCAGTTTATACCCGTTTGCATGCCAAACGGGTATGCCGTTCAAACCTGTTAGTGTGTAAACTGGTCCTGTTTATACCTGTTTGTTGCTAAACAGGTCCCTGTTAAACCCAGTTTAAACCTCTATAAACCAGCTTGAATTTCAATAGGATTATCCAATAGGGAGAGCTTCTTAGGAAGGAATCAAACATTCGCCGCATGTAAGTATTGCGAATCCCGTCTAACGTGACCATGGCTCTACAACGTGAACGCTTTCACACTATTGGGAAGAGTACTAGCACTCTGTTCTGAAGGAGGAAAATCTCTCTGTTAGGAGTACAAGCACTCTGTTTGGGGGAGTAGAAACACTCGGTTTGGAGAGGTAGAAGAACTGGGTTTGGAGGAGTAGATGCACTCGGTCTGAGGGGAGTCCTATAAGCCTTGTGCGGAGAGTACTGGCACTCTGCGGAAAAGTACTAGTACTTCCTTGCGGTAGAAAAATGAAACGCTGCCAGGGGGTGTTATTCTACTCTCTCAAAGGCGGTCGATCTACTTTCGAAAAGGGAGTGAAATATGGGACAAGTA
Organism: Dermacentor andersoni; assembly: GCF_023375885.2. Taxonomy (NCBI): domain Eukaryota; kingdom Metazoa; phylum Arthropoda; class Arachnida; order Ixodida; family Ixodidae; genus Dermacentor; species Dermacentor andersoni. The sequence continues at coordinate 172,567,816 of NC_092819.1, read as the reverse complement.
GATACTCCCTCGAAAAGAGTTCCGGAAACTATTTTTATGGTGCGTGATCGACAAGGTGTTAGCAGGATTGAAGTGGCAGACCTGTCTTGTTTACTTGGATGACGTCGTCGGCTTCGCGGGAAATTTCGACGATCACCTCAGGGAGTTTGCGAAATTGCCAGAGGCCATCAAGTCATCAGGGCTTAATCTGAAGCTGGAAAAGTGCCGTTTCGGTTTCGACGAGCTTCTTTTGCTGGGCCACGTCATCCGCAAATATGTGTCATGTAGTAGTGACGGTAATAATACAGTGAAAAACCTGTGAATGACTAAACTTTTTATTTGGCGAACTTGTGCCCACATAAGCAAGTTACACTCCAAGCAGAGCAATAGCAGCGAAGACTCGGCGATCGTCGAAATCTGATCAGCGGCTCAAGCGCGAAGGATTTAATATATGAGTCATTGAAAGTTCCAGAGAAATAGCTGGTGTGCGTGTGTGTTCCAGAAATTACTACACAATTCGCATCGCGCATACATGTAAATTAGATTCCGCAAGGTTCGGTGACAGCGAAAAGCAGATAGAACCACCGACACCATTCCAGAAACTTCCGATATATGCTGGCGCGTCCTGCACTGAGTGATAACATCGGCTAGGCGGTGAACTGCGGTCATCCGACGAAAGATAAAAACAAGTACACGTGCCGATACAAACCCCATGTCCGCACTTAGCCATCTAGACTTTACGTTGCTTTGCGAGGAAACAAGACCTGTACACAAAAATTAATTACTGCAAGTTGTTGGGTGACATGAAGAATAGCACATACAAATTTCGATGCTACAGCAAATTGGATAGGCACCCTTTATGGGCTCCCTTGAACTTTATTTTAATTTTGCGTATAGAAATCATGATGACCCATTCTAATAAACATTGCAGGTCACTTACCCAGTTTCTGTATGTGGCCGCAGAAAATGCGATAGAAAAACAGAAGAAGAATGTAAGAAAGAAAGCGAACCAGCGCCACAAGCATGCACTGAATTCAAGGGAAAAATCAGGGAAATTCAGTAACGAAATAAAGTAAGCGTTTTCTTACCTGCCGTTGAAACCTCTGCGGGACGTATAGAAAGAAAAATTGAGTGCGTCAGATCTCAGGGGTAAATCGCGGCGCACTTTAACAGTATTGTGCTCTTTTGCTACAGTATTGAAGCAAACACTTACTAACTGCGGCATAAACGTTTGTACCATATATGAGGTAACGTGGACGAAGAAGTTAAAAAGAATGGGGGGAGGGGAGGCTACGAGATAACAGCATAGGAATATGGATGTTTGGATTGCAGTCACCTCTCGCATGCCAGTGAAAGGTTGTTTCGTTGATTCTCTAATTATGCCAAATTATTTGCCAAAAATTCACAATTATCGAAATGATAGCGAAGATAAAATGTCAAATTGTTAATCGCTTCCGAAAACATAATATTAGGCCGTTTCCAAGTGGCAACACTTCTCTGCCTTTTTTCAGCGCTTGGAAGTTGTGGCGCTAGACGCAAAAAAGAAGTTTGCGAAACGAAGGCGGGCACCCACGTTCGCTCTCGTTACAGCAGTGCTCACAGAAGGAGCTTCAAAGAACCGATGCTATTGAATGTACAATTTGGTAACCAAGAAAAAGTTAAAACTCAACAGCGTCACTGTGATCTATTACGTCCAGCTAGCAGTCGTGGCTCGGCATTACACCGATGCTGTATTTGACTCGGATCAATGGATTTATTCATCTCCGTCGACAGAACAATCGACAGAAGAAACATTATCCGAATTGGAGCAAAACTGCCCATCTCCCTTGGATTTGCAAATGCAATGATGGCCCCAGTATTTCTTTATAAAAAGAAATGCACAAAACAAGTGTCTAAACCACATGATATCATAAGAAGCCAACAAATATTGACACCAAGGACAATGTAAGGGAAATTATTTGTACTAGTTGAGGTATAGAGATGATAAATTAATGGAAATAAAAAGTGAATGAAAAAACGACTGGCCGCAGGTGGGATAAAAACCCACGTCTTCGCGTTACACGTGCCATGCTCTTACCAAACGAGAAACAAGGGGGTTAACCGAGGAGCCCGATTTTTATTAGTCATATCACAAGAAACCAACAAACACTGACACCAAGGAAAACATAGGGGAAAACTTGTGCTTAATAAATGAAATAAAGAAACGATAAATCAATGGAAATTAAAGTGGATGAAAAAACAACTTGCCGCAGGCGGGAACCAAACCCACAACCTTCGCAAAATGCGAAGGTTGTGGGTTCGGTTCGGTGCGGTTGTGGGTGGGTTCGAGGTGAACAGGACAACCTGTTCAAGAACAAATGAAACCGAGGCACGTCTTCTTCGTCCTCTCCCAAATCTCAGCCACCCACTAGACGGAGTTCGTTATTGCATCCATCGTCGTTGTCTTCTGAGTAGAATATACTCGTCAATATAGACTCTTAATTGACTCACATCTAACAAAATGAATACCTTCAACGTCACTTGCTACACAACATGGTTTAAACAAGTGAGAACAATGTAGCGGGAACTTTTCTATAGAAACCGCTAGGATCATTTCTGCTGGCGAAGTCAATCGAAAGCAGAAAAAGGGCACTTTCATGCAAGCCTTAAATATAATGCCACACTTTTCAAAAATGAGGGTAACTTCAAATCGGCTAACAGACAAGAGGCCTACCTGACATGCTGCTCACTTCCGAAGCTTCCCCTGAAAATGGAAGGCATGAATAATCAGCAAATTCGCCCAGTGAGACATATGTGGCAATTGCGTTAGCGCATGCTTAGAACTTGCATTGCGTATCACGTACAGTCTACGCCACGAATATGAATATTCAATCCTCGCGGTAGATACACAGACAGGCCAAACAGGAACAGGTGTCATGCAGCGAATAAATAACGTGGGCCCGATAGTCAAAGGGGCACACAAGGAAATGCGCCAAGAGGATGAATGAAAGGCAAGTGCGGGAAGACATTTTCTCGGGCGTTTTGGTTAATGTTTGGCGAAGACATAATAGTGTGAATATAATAGACACAAGAAAAACAAGATCGAACACCGCACGTACTACAATCACAGCCAGTTTCCTAGAAGAAGACCAGAAGAAAACGTGGAGTAAATTAGGCATGCACGCATGTTCTTCACGGCAATGAAAAAGCAATAATAAAAACGGAACTCGCTTCCAAATAAAAAGAAAACACAACTTTCGCTGACGTGATCCGCGCCTCTTTTCGTGATATCAAACGCTTCCAAAAGTTCCCCTGCAGTAGCTTCTTCGTTGCTGCCCATAATGTTAACTAGTGAAAGTAACGTTAGCACTTGCAAGTCAAGAAATGCGCAGGCACATGCCATTTGTCTTTAGTCTTAACTTTAGATTTGTGTTCCTGCGCTAGGCCATTATAGAACCGTCTTGCCTGATCTATTTAGGCCTTCGCACATGACACTGGTATCGAGCAATTATAGCCAGTCGCACATAAGGTGTCTTTAACATGTCCCAAAATGTCAAAAAAGTTATCTTGTAATAAGATGGTTATTGTGCTAAAAACACACGGTCGAGATAAGAAGTGGAGAGGACGCGCGAAGGGCGTCCTGCCCTGCAACTGTCCTGTCAACTTTTACTCACGTTGTCCGTGCGCTTACATAGCAGTAACCGCCTTATTACAAGATGAACTTCCACCAACAAGACCAACTCGCCGCACTACTGCTCTACATCCCGAAGGTGGCTGTCAGGTAATGTGTGCCTGTAGTTTTCCTCGGCGCCACGTTGGCATGCTTGCTTGTGCCAGCGCCTTTTAAACGAAGAGTAAACAAGCGTGGAAGACTAAAATATCACCGTACATGAACTGGGCAACTGACATTGTTTACCTGCTACCATCGTCATGCTCAAAGCCCGTATCAAGCTGGACTGTGCGTTAATGACCGTGCACATCCGCCGTGTTGGCGCAGTCACTTTGGCGTTGCGCAGCTAAGCCTTGAATCCTGACTGCCACGGCCGGATATCGAATGGGGAAGAATGGATAAACGCCGCTTTATTGTGCATTTGGTGCACGTTAATTGTCCCAAGATGGTCAATATTGTAACCTGGAGTGACGTATGAAGAACACAGTAGCAATACTGTGAAAGACGAAACTAACTTTTATTGGGCGAACCTGTGCCCAGAAACAGGCTACACTTAAAGAACGGCGACAATGGTGAACACAGTCGCCGATCGTCAAAATCTCATCAGCGAGTCAAGCGAGTCAGCTTTTATAGATCAGTCGTGGGATGTTCCAGAGTAACCGCTGGGACCCGCATGCCTTCCACAAAGTTCGACACCATACGCGTCGCGCACACACGCAATCAGATTACACAAGGTTAGGCGAAAATCGACCGCGGATATAAGCATCGATAAAATTCTAGAAACTTCCGATACATGTAGACGCGTCCTGCGCAGAGCGAACACATTTCTTACACGTTAAAAGCGCTCACCCGTAAAAGATAAACGAGTTCAAGTGTCAACTCCTCCCTCTCAAAAGGCATCGTCCCGATGCTACAAACATAACAGGAGAGTGAAACACAAAAGGCAACTTGTTAAACAAAGTAACAAAACAACAAAAAAGAAAGCCCAAGGTGGCAGAATCCGAAAAAAGTTCAAGGTTCATCCATGCAACGTCCCCAAAGTTCATTAGCGCTGGTACAACGGCTTAAGTCGCACAACATGAACTACTTCAGGTCGTGAGCAGCGCCGCATTGATAGCGAAATGCCGTCTGGCACGACCTCATAGTCAAGTGCGCCAATGCGTCGGATGATCTTGTATGGTCCGAAATAGCGGCGTAAAAGCTTCTCGCTCAGTCCTCGTCAGCGTATAGAGGTCCAAACCCAAACACGGTCGCCGGGCTGGTACTCGACGTAGCGTCGTCGAAGGCTGTAGTGAAGGCTGTCCGTCCTCTGTTGCTTCTTGATCCGCAGGCGGGCGAGCTGGCGGGCTTCTTCGGCGCGCTGGAGATGGGTGGCGACGTCACAATTCCCTTCGTCGCAGACGTGCGGCAGCATGGCGTCTAGAGTAGTCGTCGGATTCCTGTTGTAAACCAGCTTTAACGGCGGGATCTGTGTTGTGTCTTGTACCGCCGTGTTGTAAGCAAAGGTTACGTATGGCAGGTCCGCGTCCCACGTCTTGTGCTCGACGGCGACGTACATTGCTAGCATGTCGGCGAGGGATTTGTTCAAGCGCTCCATGAGACCATTCGTCTGCGGCTGGTAGGCAGTTGTCCTCCTGTGGCTTCTCTGTATTGCAGAATGGCTTGGGTGAGCTCTGCTTTAAAGGCCGTTCCTCTGTTGGTGATGAGGACTTCTGGGGCACCATGTAGCAGCAGGATGTTCTCTACGAAAAATTTCGCCACTTCAGCTGCGCTTCCTTTCGGTAGAGCTTTAGTTTCAGTGAAGCGGGTGAGATGGGCCGTCATCACGATGATCTACTTATTTCAGGATGTTGACGTCGGTGACGGTTCCAACATATCCATTCCGATCTGCTGAAACGGTCGGCAAGGAGGTTCGATCGGCTATAGTAATCCTGCTGGCCTTGTAGGTGGTGTCCTGCGTCGCTGACAGTCTCGGCATATCTTGACGTAACGGGCAACGTCGGCGGTAAGACGCGGCCAGCAATACGTTTCCTGTACCCTCGACAGCGTCCGGCAGAATCCGAGCTGCCCAGTGGTTGAAACGTAATGTAGGGCGTGCAGTACTTCTGGACGCAGGGCTAACGGAACAACAAGAAGGTAGTTTACGCGGACTGGTGAGAAGTTCTTCTTCACGAGCAGGTTGTTTTGTAGCGTGAACGAAGACAATCCGCGCCTAAATGCCCTAGGGAGAACGTCGGTGTTGCTTTCCAAATACTCGACGAGGCCTTTTAGCTCCGGGTGTGCTCTTTGCTGTTTAGTGAAATCATCCGCGCTGAATATTCCAAGGAAATCGTCGTTGTCCTCGTCGTCTTGCGACGGGGCATCGATGCGGGCGCGTGATATTCAGTCGGCGTCAGAGTGTTTTCGTCCGGACTTGTAGATTACCGTGACGTCATATTCTTGCAGTCTGAGGCTCCACCGCGAGCCGTCCTGAAGGGTCATTAAAGTTAGATAGCTAACACAACGCGTGATGGGCGCTGACCATTTTGAATGGACCGCCATGTAGATAAGGGCGGAATTTTGCTGTAGCCCAAATGATGGCGAGGCATTCCTTTTGAGACCTAGAATAGGTGACTCCCGTTTTGATGGCAACCACCTAGCATAAGGTATCACCCGTTCAAATCCGTCTTTCCTCTGGACTAGGACGGCACCGTGGCCTAGGCTACTGGCGTCAGTGTGGCTTTCGGTATCGGCGTCCTCGTCGAAGTGTCCAAGTGCCGGCGACGAATGCATGCGTCGTTCGACTTGTTGAAATGCGTCGGCCTGCGGCGTTTTCCACTTGAATTCGACATCACATTTGGTCAGCTGTGTTAGCAGCTCCGCGATGCGTGAAACGTCCTTGACAAAGCGCCTATAGTAGGCACACATGCCAAGTAATCTACGCACTGCCTTCTTGTCGATGGGCTGCGGGAACTTTGCGATGGCAGCTGTCTTCTGCGGGTCAGGGCGGACTCTAGGTTTGCTGATGACATGGCCTAGAAACAGAAGCTCCATCGTAAGCAAACCGGCACTTTACCGGCTTCAGAGTAAGCCCGGACGACTTGATTGTCTCTAGTACTGTCACAAGCCGCCTAAGGTGATCGTTGAAATTTCCGGTGAGGACGACGAAGTCATCCAAGTAAACAACACAGGTCTGCCACTTCGATTCTGCTAAAACCGTGTCCATCACGCACTGAAACGTTGCAGGCGCCGATCCCACTTCACATGGCATAACCTTGAACTCATAGAGGCCATTTGGCATAATGAAGGCCGTCTTTTCGTGATCCCTGTCATCGACTTCTTTTTGCCAGTAGCCAGACTTGAGGTCGATCGACGAGAAGTATTTAGCATTGCAGAGACGATCCAATGCGTCGTGTATCCGTGGGAGGGGGTTTACGTCCTTCTTTGTGATCTTGTTAAGTCGACGACAATCGACGTAGAAACGTAGGGTTCCGTCCTTTTTCTTCGCTAAGACAACGGGAGATGCCCACGGGCTTTTCCACGGCTGGATGAAGTCGTCGCGCAGCATTTCGTCGACTTGTTGCCTTATAGCTTCGCGTTCTCTCGTCGAAGCTCGGTAAGGGCTCTGGCGAAGTGGTCGAACGCACTCTTCGGTTATTATGCTATGTTTTGCGACTGGTGTTTGTCGAATTCTTGACGTCGAAAAGCAGCCTTTGTATCGTCGAAGCAGACTTCTGAGCAGTTGCTCCTTAATCACGGGGAGACTTGGATTTATGTCGAAGTCTGGCTCTGGAACTACGGTCGTCGTGTTAGGTGCGGCAAAATCCAAGAGGACGAACGCATTACTGGTCTCCAGAATTTCCTCGATGTATGCGATCGTCGGGCCCTTGTTGATGTGCTTGAACTTCTGGCTGAAGTTTGTGAGCAACACTTTGGTGTTTCCGCGGCGCAGCTGAGGGATACCTCTCGCGACGCAAATTTCACGGTCGAGCAGTACACGTTGGCTGCCTTCGATGACACCTTCTACGTCAACGGGTATTTCGGTGCCGACCGCAATAGCAATGCTGGAGCGAGGCGGGATGCTCACTTGATCTTCGAGCACACTCAAGGCGTGGTGACTACGAGTGCCCTCCGCCGGTATAGCTTGATCTCCAGACAGCGTTACTGACTTCGACTTCAGGTCGATGATTGCGTCGTGTTGGTTCAGGAAGTCCATGCCGAGAAGGAGATCTCGTGAACACTGTTGGAGGATAACGAAGGTGGCAGCCTAAGTCCGGTCATGAATGGTAATTCTTGCCGTGCACATTCTAGTCGGCGTTATGAGGTGTCCTCAAGCGGTCTGGATTGACGGTCCTTCCCATGGAGTCTTAACTTTCTTCAACTGGGCGGCGATGGGTCCACTCATGACGGAGTAATCGGCACCTGTGTCTACTAGGGCGGTGACTGCGTGACCGTCGAGAAGAACGTCGAGGTCGGTGTTTTTTTTTCTTGCGTTACAGTTAGGCCTTGGCGTCGGATCACGGCTGCATCGCGTTGATCTGTGGCTGGTACGTGGCGTCGTCAGGCGGTCTTTCGTCTGCGTATTCTTTGCTTCCAGTCGTCGGGACGTCGACGTGTCCTTATGTCGTCGAGGTAGTCTCTTCGTAGTCTTCGTAGGCGGCGGTGCATCTTCGTCAGTTCGATGAAAGGCAAGCGCGCCTCCATCAGTTGCTGCTTTCAGTTTTCCGGATATGGGCTCACGGTCTGGACCCAAGCTGGGCCAGTGTATGGGTGGCACTGCGGCGTTGGTTGCGGCCTGGTGACGGCGAACGGGAGGGTCGTCGAGGGGTCCACTGAGTAGTGTGCGAGGTAGCCAGTGATGTCACGAGGGCGTTCACCTTCCCTCGGGCGCGCTGCATTGACGACGAAGCCTCGCAATCCCAGGTCGCAGTATGGGCATTGGTGGTACACATGGCCGGCTGCGCCACAGTGGTAGCAGAGTGGGCGGTGGTCGGGGGCGCGCTAAATGTCCGTCTTCCTCGTGTAGGTGCGCTGGGCGACAAGTGGGCGCGCTGGCAGCGACGGACGGAATTGCGGCATTACTGAGCCCTGGCGCGGTCTCGGAGGGGGACCTTGACGGCGTGCGACCACGGCGTAGGTCATCGCTTCTGACTGGGGCTGCGGTAATTGAGGTTGCACCTCAGGAATTCCAAACGATCACTGAACATCATCTTTCACGATGTCAGTGATTGAGGCCACTTGAGGCTGCCACGAAGGCAAGACCTTGCGCAGTTCTTCAAGCACAATGACCCTGGTGGTCTCTTGGAAATCACCGGAGCCCAGTGCGTGGATGGCGCACTGAGGCGTGAGCACTTGGCGGTTATATTGCCTAGGGCGAATTCCTAAAGTTTTCTCAATCTTCGTTGTCTCTGCCAAGAACTCCGCTACGGTTATCGGTGGGTTTCTGATCAATCCGGCGAAAAGTTCTTGCTTAACGGCTCGCATCAAGAAACGCACTTTTTTCTCTTCGGACATTTCCGGGTCAGCGTGCCGACAAAGACGGGTCATCTGTTCCGTGAAGATGACGATGGTCTCATTGGGTAGTTGGCCTCATTGGGTAGTTTGGTAGGGGTAGTTCCAGAAGAACTTCGGCCCTTTCGTTACGGACAACGCTCGTGAACGTCCTCAGGAAGTTACCGCGGAACAGGTCCCATGTTGCACGGGTGGACTCACGGTTCTCGAACCAAGCCCTCGCGGCATCTTCCAAGGAGAAGTACACATGTCGTAGCTTATCCTCAGAGGTCCAGTTGTTGAAGGTCGAGATCCTTTCGAAGGTTTCGTGCCATGTTTCCGGATGCTCCGACGTAGCTCCACGGAAGGTAGGGGGCTCTCTGGGCTGTTGAAATATGATGGGTGACACGGGGGCTGCCATGGTGGTTGCCTTGGCCACAATCTTCTTGGTATACTCAGGTAGAAGTCCGTACTCCGGGGGCAGCAGTTGAAGATGGCGGCTTGCTCGATGGTCCGGGACTACGTTGGTGTTCTCTTTGCAGTCCGGGCTTGGATCACGGCTTTTCGGGCGCGTCCGGTACATGAACGAAAGAAGCTCCACCAGATGTCACGTGGAGTGAAGTATGGAGAACACATTATCAATACTGTGAAAGACGAAACTAACTTTTATTGGGCGAACATGTACCCACAAAACAGCCTACACTTAAAGAACGACGATAACGGTGAACACAGTCGGTGATTGTCAAAATCTGATCAGCGGGTCAAGCGCGTCGTATTTTATAGAGCAGTCGTCGAATGTTCCAGAGTAGCCGCTTAGACCCGCGTGCCTTCCACAAAGTTCTACACCATTCGCGTCGCGCATACATGCAATCAGATTACACAAGGTTCGGCGACAACAGACAACGGATAGAAGCATAGATAACATTCATGAAACTTCCGATACATGTAGACGCGTCCTGCACTGAGCGATAACATTTCTTAGACGTTAAAAGCGCTCACCCGTAAAAGATAAACGAGTTCACGCTTCAATAATAATTTCAAGTGGCCACTAGGGCGGGCTTCACGATAGCGAGCTTTGGATGAAGGGATGCATGCCGCCAGCGTCCCTCAATGTGAAGTTCTCTAATAAGATAGCAACAGAAGCTTGATGCGGGCAAGTTGCAATTGGCCTCAATAGCACTCGACTTCTTCGCTTAGTGGCTAAGGCAACGAGCTGCTAAGAATGAGGTCACCGGATCGAGTCCCGGCCGCATTTCCGTGGGGTCGTAATGCAGAAATGCCTGTGTGTGCCACGCATCGGGTGCGCGTTAAAAAAACCCCAGGTGGTCAAGTTTATCAGGATTCCCCCACTACGGCATGCCTCTTTATTAGACCTTAGTTTCGGCTCGTAAAACCACATAATTTCAGTTATTTCAGTTTTAATAATGAGATATGTAGTTTTTGGCACGTAAGAAATCTCCCTATTTGACAACGAATTACTGTGCACGAGATCATGAATTTTTATACAGCAAGACTGTGCTTTCTGCCTGTGGATCATTTCGCTTGCAAGTGTCAATAGTACTTTCAGATTGAGATTCCGGGAAGAAGCAAATAAGTTTGTGCACGCTAGTTTTTCGAAGCCTTTCATATCAGGAAAGGAGGCACGGATCCCGTCGGCGATCGATACTTGTGTTTATGTATTTAAAAACAGGATGTATTTCTTTATTCATATTTTTTCCCTGTGCGCATGTGCATTTGGTTCTATGCTTTTTTCTGCTCTTCCTGCGGACGGTAATAATCAGTTTCGAGTGTAGCGTTCATAGTGGCCGGTGTCGTCGCGGTTGTGTGTGTTTTATTTTCGCTCCAGTGGCTTCATCTAACAGCAAAAGCGCTGTTACGATCGTAAAACTGCTTCATCAAGCAAGGTCCTGCAAAAGGAAACTTGTAGTCATAACGTGAACAACAATATTTTAAAGAAAACAGACATTAGGTGGAATACTAACAACGAAATACCACGGACGTTGCCTTAGTTACCTCACCATCAAGCCAATAGGCCTCTCCAATAATATCCCCTCACACAGGAGCGAGAGCAGGCTTGGTTGTGCCCATTCCAGCCATCCTTGGCCCTAATGATCCAATATCGCTTTGTTTCGAAGCTCTGTTTAAATTCCGGATAACCAAGAGCCGTCCAGAAGGAGCGCTTGTTGAGTTGATGTATCCAATACCCTTGAAGGTTATCAAAAATGGCAATAAGTCAAAAATGGTGCCGATAAGTCACAAAAATTCTACGATTTTGGAGACAAGTTTGGCCAGCTGTGGAAGCGGTGGCCCCACTTGTATTAAAATATATATGTGAAAGCCGGACTTAATTGCAGAGCATTAATAACACATTCAGCAGAACATACATTTCTGTATAACTGCTCGTCGAGCACAATTTTTATTTTGTGATTTATTTACTTATGTATCTATAATCGTCCAGTGGGCACTATAGCGAGGTGGGAAGGGGGATAGTTTTACCGAATGATATGCTCGTATCATAGAACATTACAATATAAGAAAGTACAAAGTATCAAAGACGCAAAATACTAGTACAGATGTCATCATCCTTGATGAAGTCGAAGCTCTGACGAAATGTCATCTACTCTGCAACATTCATGGCGAGAACAGGAAACAGACGCTGACCGTCGTAAATTTTTCTTTCTTAGTTGACATTTGGGCCTGCACACGGGAGAACAAGGCTCCCATGTGGCGGCCGAAAGGTCCCTCAAGAAAAAAAACCTTACCTTTATTGCAGTCTGCTTCCTGTTCTCACTATCATCATAATCATCATCGTCATCATCATCAGCATGTATTTAGGTTAGCTGCAAGACGAAGGACTCTCCCACCGATCTCTAAATAACCCTGTCTTATGCTAGCTGATTCAAACTTGCGTCTACAAGCTTTGTAATTTTCTTTCCCCACATTGTCGTCGACCATCCTTGACAGTGGTTCCCTGCCCTTGGCCTCATTATGTAGCTGTAATAGTCCACTAGTTATCTGCCTATCCATTACATGGCATGCCCAGCAACATTTTTTTCTCCTAATGTGCTTATATCTGGTATCCCCCGTTAGCGCTATGACTATGATATACAGCGATTTCTTGCTGCCTATTTACGCTATAGTAGAGGTTATGTACTACAAATATACAGCACTTATAACACAAAGGTGGCGACACCAATTGAAAATGCCGCTCAAGTTCGCACATAAAATAAACCCGAATCACAACTGTTGCAAACTATCCAAGGCTACACAAAGCTGTGAAAGATTAGCCGCTACAGGCAACCACAGTACCATGAACGAAATGTCCTTATTATACCTTGACTAAGTTCAGAGAATTGTTCTTCTATGGCTCTCTATTGTCCTAGATGAAGCTTTAGGGTATCCGCTTTGAACATGGAGCAAGAAAAACCGAGGAGAGGCCCCGGCGTTACTTTTCGACAAGCTCGGTGACCCCGGAAGTTGCCGTGAAACCTCCACCGTTTCGTGCCAGATTTTCCTCCCTTATTTCCATTTCTCGCCTTCAGCGCGCAACCACGGCGGGCTGTGCGCACCTTCACGCGCCACAGTTATCTTCTAACAGAACCAATCACGGTGTATTCCATTGCGATAGGACCTATTTCAGTCCCATCGGCACTCTATGAGAACAAACACGTAAGCTTGTCGTGGCTTTATAGGAATCGTTTTCCTTTATCGAACAAGTTCCGCGAGGCCAGACACCGCGGACATATGGCAAGTCACACCGCACCGAATAACAGTCCAGCCGAAGAGAATTGTCGTTACTCCATTATATACATCGACTGCGGCCTGAGGTATATTGTTACTATAGTGAGCGAAGCTTCACGGAAACAAAGTCCTGCAGTGGCGAACAGTATGTGCCTGTGTCTGGCGGGTTCGCGGCCATATGCATAGCTTGGCCATGCACTGTGCGTAGCCTGACGGCTGTACACTGCCCGCGCCATCAGCCTTGTTACGTGCACGCAGGCGTACGGCCTTCTGTAGACCATTCTTCACTTTTGCACCGTATCCGACAACATTGACTTCCTTGCGGCCATTGAGCACACCGATAACATTATTGCAGTTAAGGGGGGTTCGTCCCTTTATTTCGCACAGCAGCCTCTGCTTATCCATCTTTCCACGTGTCTGTTTCACGTGCCACAAATACATCGTCAGCGGTCAAAAGGTCAAATGATGTACAGCTGTCACTGATCTGCAAGGCGTGTATAGCACATAATCTGAAGCAAAGCAATTCCAGTCTGTGATGGCACGTCGCATGAATCCACCGAAGACAGTAAATGTACTCCCTGGTCATCCTTCGTCCGTGGCGTGATACGTCGTCTACGGCATTGCATGCGCGCTCGTCTCACGCTTTCTACTTCTCCCCCTCCTACCTGGCCACAACAACAGTTTGGAGAGTATGGACTAGATAGCACAGGAGAAGAACACACGGGCACTAATGGATCCAGGCACACACGGCGCCTTTGCCATGGTATGAAACCTATAGAGCAACACGTGTGACCACACTCAACCACAACAAAGCCGACATTTGGCCCGAATCCATGGCCACTACAGCCAGAAAATAACCCGTGACTTCCTCAAGCCTTTTCTCTGGCCGCGCAGAGGGGGCGGGGCCTCTCCTTAGTTCTTTTCCTTCCTCCATATTTGAATCTTCTAGAACACACCGCCGTTGTTTAGGCGGTCAAAATCAGTTCAAGCCTATTGCTTTAATATGTCGCCTCCTCCATCACACTTCTCTGATGAAAATAAAATATTTCTGCTCTATTGTTAAGCATATAGTTAAAGCTGTATTAGTGCACTGTATTATTGCTCTTCGGCTTTCTTTTTCTTGTGATGTTAAACATGTGTTTTAGCTATTGACGGTGCTATATTCTTAAACATAGATTTACATCGCACTCTCTTACTTAGACTTTAGCTAGTCTGCTGTTTTTTATACTTTAGCAGCCAACAAGTTTTCGTGCGCCCAGCCGTTGCAGCGCAGTGCTAGAACCAGAGGACCAGCGTACCACGCTGTTAGAACGGACTAGCACATTCCATGCTTGCACCGCGAGCACGCACCATGCAACTTTAATTTAGCGATATTTTTGAGTGCCGCCCGAGAGCGCCGACTTCTAGAGTCCGCGCGTAGCGGCGTGGGTGGGCGCTACAGGGCACCCCGCACAGGCCCAACAACGGCGAAATCGAGTTGTCGGTGAAGTAGAGACGATGTTCTCGTGATTACATGTAGGTCCGCGGATACGCCGTCGACATCCGCGGGGACCTTCGTGGCAGATGTCTTTAGGTAAGAGGTTTGAGGCGGTCTGTTGAGACTGCCTCTTCGCAACCCCATTCAAAAAATTGTGGCTGATTTGACATCTTACGAAGAACACGGTATGGCCCATTGTAGGAGGGTGTAAGATGTGCATTTACAGCGTCATATCTTAGAAAAACGTAGGATGAAGACGGAAGGTACGAATTCACAAAGGTGCTGTGGTCCGAAGATTGAAGCAGGACGGGGTCCAGTGGCTGAATGCAGTCCTGTAGGCATTGAAGCTACTGCAGTGGCTGGGGCGAGGGGTCCGAACGAATGAAGAAGTTATCAAGAAGCCGCAAAGGTGCACCATAGACGAAGTCGGCCGGAGAACAGCCAATGTCGCGACGAAAGGCAGGGCGCAGGCTGAGAGGCATCATAGAAAGGTGGTGGGCCCAGTGCTCCCGATCAAGGCGCACAGTGAAGACAGCCTTGAGCTGGAGGCGTAGCCCCTCAGCCATGCCGTTGGCGCAGGGATGATATGCAGGGGTACGACAGGGTTTACCGCCAAGCTGGCGGCCGCGATCAGTGTCCGGCCGCGATCAGGGGTAGGGATGCTGTGGCAGCCGAAGCGGGAAAACCATGCTCAAGCGAAGGCTTTGGCGACCGTCTACGCAGTCATATCCGGAATGGGCACGACTTCAGACCAAGGGGTGAAGCGGTCAATCACTGTTGGAATGTACCGGTAATCGTGAGAGAGAGGAAGTGGTCCAACCAAATCAAGATGGACGTGGCCAAAGCGACAGCCAGGTGGCAACAAAAACTTTGTGAGAGTCTTCGTGTGGTGGGTCATTCTCGCGGTCTGGCACGCGAGGCACGAAGGTTCCCGCCGGCGAACATCGGTGTTCATGCTTGGCCAAACGTAGCGCGGTGTGACCAGGCGCTGCGTTGTTCGGATGCTGGTATGGCAGATACCGTGAAGGGATTATAATACCGCACGACTGAAGGCAGCCGGAATGAAGGCGCAAGGTGCAGCCACTGACATGTAACGTCAGAGTGAAGCAGGCACAGACGGGGGAGGAACCAGCTGTACACAGAAGGAATAGGGATGGCCATGCTGCGTTTGGGGCTCAAGGTATTCCATCTGTACCAGAGCTAGGCGTTCACAGTTCACAATCGATGCAAAAGTGCCAATGAAAAGTGCGGAACATTGATGTGCCAATGATGATGTGCAAAAGTGTCAATGGAGGTAGGTACTGCGGTGTCTTTGATGTGCCGGATATCTGTAGTAAACTCCCATGTATAGGACAGTTGACGAAGATCATGTGCAACGCACTCTGAAGAGTGTGTTGAAGACATAATCGAAAGCTTATGATCCGCTAGAACATAAAATGGCTGGCCCTCGAAAAGTGCCGGAAGTGCCGGATGATTCAGCAGATAGCGAGCAGCCTGCGGCCGAAAACGCTGGAGCGAGTCTCGGCAGGTTGGAGAGTCAATTTGCTGCTTGACAACAGCGTGGATGGTGACACTGGAAGCATCCGCTACAATGCGAGTAGGCACGTTACTTCTCGGTTCAAAGCACCGAATTAGCGACAGCTTGTTTAGCAGGCCTGAAACAAGTTGAGCTTCGTGAGACCTGAAAATCGCGCATGTAGAGCGCTTTGTCGTACGAAGGTCAGTCATTGGGTGTGGAAGCTCACCGGAGTGCGTAATAAAGCGTCGATAGGCATTCATTAGGCCCACAACTCGCGCCGCTGGCATAGGCAAGTGGGTGGTGAGATGTCTTGGACGGCCTGGGCGTGGGAGGGCAAAGGACGAATTCTTAGCGCCGAGGTGTGGCGACCCCGGAACTCAAGCTCGGAAGACCCAAAGGTGCAGTTCTGGAGGTTGACAACCAGGCCATTTTATTGAAGGCGTTGAACGGTTTCCCGGAGGTGACGCTCATGATCTTATAGATTGCTACTCACGATGTCGATGTCGTCGATGCAGTAAGATACGGCCGGGAGTCCACGCGTTACCTCGGCAATGCATTTTTGGAACGTTTGAGCTGCGTTGCGCAGCCCAAAGGGCATGCGCACGTACTCAAACAGGCGGAAGGGTGTAGCAATGGCCGTCTTATAAATATGTGCAGGCTCAATGGACATCTGGTGATAGACCTTGACAAGGTCCATTTTAACAAGGATTTTGTATCCTTGATGTGGCCTCTGAAATCTTGAACGTGTGGAACAGTATAGTTATCGTGGATCGTCTAAATGTTGAACGACCGGTCGTCGCCGCACGGATGCCATTGCCCCGGTTCTTTCTTTGGCACCAGTTAAAGTGGCTAAGTCCAACTTCTGGACGAAGGTCTAATACCCAACTGGAGAATGTGCTCGAATTCCCGTTTAGCAATGGCCAGACGCTCACCAAGGAGATGGCGCAGATGAGCGCAAACGTTTGGACCACGCCTGACATTTTGGTGGGTTATGCTGGGTTCGGGTGGCTTATTTGAATACTAAGGCCTTGTCACCACAGAAAAGTACTCGAGGATCCGAGCGTACGAACATTGTGAAATCAGCGTACGGATGCCAGTGGGTGGTGGTGGTGGAATGCATTTATTCCACTAGAAACAGAGGCGTGGACTCACGCAGGAGCCCTACATACTAGGTGGAGTACCAATTACGGGACCCTATTAGTCGAAATCGCCAGCCTGGCCTTCTTGACCAAGACATTTTGGGCCTGAACAACCAAGCAGGGCCGCCTCCCAGTCTTCTCTCGTTGGGTTGAAGGGGGGGGGGGGGTGAGAGCTGAATTTCGCTGGCACGCCCACCATGTGATAAGTGTCAGCCACCTCTCAACAACGTGGGCACCTGCCAGCGATCGCAAGCCCAAATGTTTTATTACTGCCGGGCACAGCACTGCGCTAGTGAATAAGCGAAGCAAGATGCATTCGTTCGCTTTCCGCAGTCCTTTAGCTGGAACGGTGTACGAGCGATAGTGATCTTTATAATAGGCAGCAATGTTTCTCAATGTTAGGAGAATTCCGCCTTCTTGTTCCAGGACCTCACGGCCGAAGGGGACGCTCGGTGAGTGAGTTATCCGGCTGCCGCACGAGCGGCTTCCTTTATTGGAAGGCCCTGGTGCGCAGTCGTTCAAACTCTACAGCGGAGTGGGGTCTACATGCTTGCTGCGGCTTCGCAGTATTCGTTCGTCCAGTAGGGCGACCCAACCACCCTCGTAATTACGGCACGCCCCACGCGAATCTGTAATGATACCTATATTTAGAATTAGAGTACCAGTGGAAACGACAGCTGACAGAACTGCAGAGATGGAGAGTCACGTCTTGCTGTCAATCAGGCGAGGGTGGCGCATGCAGACGCCGAGGTCGAAATGGGTCGAAGTCAGATCCGAGGATAGGCTCATTGACGTCGGCTACGATGAAGAACCATCCGAACGTGCTCCATACGCCGAGGTCGAGAGAGAGGTACCGTAGACAATACACAGCGATGGAGGTCGAGTTCGCGGCGAAGAGCGTAGGGTCAAGTGGCTTAGAAGTGCGGTCACGCTTGGAGGATGGCAGTGCGCTGACCTTGGTGCCAGTGTCTACAAAGAAGCGCAGACCGGAAATGTGATCCTTTGATGATAAAAAGGTGGCAGGGTTGTAAGGCTAGGTCAAGTGCCGTCGTCAGTGATCTCGCAGTGTATTTCCCGACCACTGTCATGAGGATGTGCACTGGAGGGAGAGGTGCTTAAAGTGCAATGGTACTAGCAAATAGGCGAGCTTCAAGAAATGCGGAAGTGGGAACTGCTCGAGGAAGAGGGTATCGGGTGAGGCGGGAGAAGGAGCCACGCTGATCATAAAAGGACATCCGAAGGGTGTCGAAAGAGGCGGCGACCTCGTCGATCTGGGTCTCTGAGCAGGCCATGATAGAGAACTCTGGTGTTGAAGAGAGAGCTCGAATCGCTGACTCGATCAGCTAGCTGGGCGAGGCGGTCGTGGGTCAAGCTTCCTACAGCGTCCAAGAGAAGGTGGATGGACTGCGGCAACTGCTGCAGGAAGAGCTCCATTAGCAGCGCACCGCTCACGGCGACATCGCTTAAGCCCGGAGCCATCGCATTCTGTTGAGCAGCTAGGAAGATCGGCAACCTCCAAGTTCTACGGAGGTGAGCAGGTGCTGGAGGTGCGCACTCTGATACTCCGTGGTGCGTTCCGTAATACTGTGCATCAGTTACGTGTACGCGGCATCCCCCAAAGGGGCAACAATGACGTCCGCCACCCTGTGAGCAACCACAGGAGAGCGGCTGACAAGTGGTGATACCGAGAAGTGTTCGAGATCATGTGGTGTATGTCGTCGGAGGGTTCGACCTGGGGGAACCAAATCTGTGGGTTCTTACGACACAATGTGCTCAGGCGAAGCTGTAGAGCTTTGATGTCGTGTGGGCACGAGATATCTTGAGGCAGAAGGTTTCCTGAGGGCGGTAGAGTGCTGGGATCAGCCATCTCGTACTCCAGAGTCACCAATGTCACCAAAGTTGCAGCGGAGGGGTTGCAGCGGAGCGCCAGAATCAGAGGACTATAGTAGCAGGCTGTTCCAAAGGGCTAGAGCGTTCACTGTTGCGCCGCGAGCACGTGCGGCCCAACTTTATTTTCATCATCTTTCGCAGTGCCGAGTGAGAGAAAGCCCACCTTTAACGTATGCGCGTAGCGTGTTCGATGGTGCTACAAATAATATGGGATATGCGAAAGTCTGCAAATGTGCATCCCCACATACCATATCTGGCTTAACTAAGGTGGCGCACCTCATACCAGAATCGCAAATGTTGGCCGGTGTCATCATTCTTGCTGGCGTGCGTCCCCGTACCACCCATGCTTTCAAAAATCGCGTTACAACTTTGACTGTACTAGTATCGTAAATGCAGCCGTCTTGGTTAGGACATGTTAAAAATTTGTGGAAAATCCTGCTTGCGGAATTCGGCATAACCGCTACCGATCCAATTCGTATGTTCATCGTCACGTGAAACGCCTGTGCACTGTAAAGCTTTAAAATAAATGCTTGATATCCTATGTCTAGGATATCCTATGTCTAGCCGGTGACCAGAACCAGTAACGCACTCCCTCACCAGAGCAGGATTGGCCACCCTGGTGCAGTACTTGGCCACAACCTCCTATATGAACACAACAATCAAACCCCGGCCCTCAGTCCCCAGCAGCTGCGAAGCAACTGACCACGGCGGCGGTCAGACCTGCGACGCTGCAGAGGGTGCTAAGAATCCCTGGCTCCGGACAGGCCGCCATTGGAATATGAACCTGGCAACGTTTAACGCAAGAACATTATCTAGTGAGGCGAGTCTAGCAGTGCTATTGGAAGAATTAGAGGGCAGTAAATGGGATATAATAGGGCTCAGTGAAGTTAGGAGGCCAAAAGAAGCATATACAGTGTTAAGGAGCGGGCACGTCCTGTGCTACCGGGGCTTAGCGGAGAGACGAGAACTAGGAGTCGGATTCCTGATTAATAAGAATATAGCTGGTAACATACAGGAATTCTATAGCATTAACGAGAGGGTGGCATGTCTTGTTGTGAAACTTAATAAGAGGTACAAAATGAAGGTTGTACAGGTCTACGCCCCTACATCCAGTCATGATGACCAGGAAGTCGAAAGCTTCTATGAAGACGTGGAAACGGCGATGGGTAGAGTGAAAACAAAATACACTATACTGATGGGCGATTTCAATGCCAAGGTAGGCAAGAAGCATGCTGGAGACAAGGCAGTGGGGGAATATGGCATAGGCACTAGGAATAGCAGGGGGGAGTTATTAGTAGAGTTTGCAGAACAGAATAATATGAGGATAATGAATACCTTCTTCCGCAAGCGTAATAACCGAAAGTGGACATGGAGGAGCCCGAACGGCGATACTAGAAATGAAATAGATTTCATACTCTGCGCTAACCCTGGCATCATACAAGATGTGGACGTGCTCGGTAAGGTGCGCTGCAGTGACCACAGGATGGTAAGAACTCGAATTAGCCTAGACCTGAGGAAGGAACGGAGGAAACTGGTACATAAGAAGCCGATCAATGAGTTAGCGCTAAGAGGAAAAATAGAGGAATTCCAGATCAAGCTACAGAACAGGTATTCGGCTTTAAGTCACGAAGAGGACCTTAGTGTTGAAGCAATGAACGACAATCTTGTGGGCATCATTAAGGAGTGTGCAATAGAAGTCGGTGGTAACTCCGTTAGACAGGATACCAGTAAGCTATCGCAGGAGACGAAAGATCTGATCAAGAAACGCCAATGTATGAAAGCCTCTAACCCTACAGCTAGAATAGAACTGGCAGAACTTTCGAAGTTAATCAACAAGTGTAAGACAGCGGACATAAGGAAGTATAACATGGATAGAATTGAACAAGCTCTCAGGAACGGAGGAAGCCTAAAAGCAGTGAAGAAGAAACTAGGAATTGGCAAGAATCAGATGTATGCGTTAAGAGACAAAGCCGGCAATATCATTACTAATATGGATGAGATAGTTCAAGTCGCTGAGGAGTTCTATAGAGATTTATACAGTACGAGGGGTACCCACGATGATAATGGAAGAGAGAATAATCTAGAGGAATTCGATATCCCAGAAGTAACGCCGGAAGAAGTAAAGAAAGCCTTGGGAGCTATGCAAAGGGGGAAGGCAGCTGGGGAGGATCAGGTAACAGCAGATTTGCTGAAGGATGGTGGGCAGATTGTTCTAGAAAAACTGGCCACCCTGTATACACAATGCCTCAAGACCTCGAGCGTACCGGAATCTTGGAAGAACGCTAACATAATCCTAATCCATAAGAAAGGCGACGCCAAAGACTTGAAAAATTATAGACCAATCAGCTTACTGTCCGTTGCCTACAAAGTATTTACTAAGGTAATTGCAAATAGAATCCGGAACACCTTAGACTTCCGTCAACCAAAGGACCAGGCAGGATTCCGTAAAGGCTACTCAACAATAGATCATATTCACACTATCAATCAGGTGATAAAGAAATGTGCGGAATATAACCAACCATTATATATAGCTTTCATTGATTACGAGAAAGCGTTTGATTCAGTCGAAACCTCAGCAGTCATGGAGGCATTGCGGAATCAGGGTGTAGACGAGCCGTATGTAAAAATACTGAAAGATATCTATAGCGGCTCCACAGCCACTGTACTCCTCCATAAAGAAAGCAACAAAATCCCAATAAAGAAAGGCGTCAGGCAGGGAGATACGATCTCTCCAATCCTATTCACAGCGTGTTTACAGGAGGTATTCAGAGACCTGGATTGGGAAGAATTGGGGATAAGAGTAAATGGAGAATACCTTAGTAACTTGCGCTTCGCTGATGATATTGCCTTGCTTAGTAACTCAGGGGACCAACTGCAATGCATGCTCACTGATCTGGAGAGGCAGAGCAGAAGGGTGGGACTAAAAATGAATCTGCAGAAAACTAAAGTAATGTTTAACAGTCTCGGAAGGGAACAGCAGTTTACGATAGGTAGCAAGGCACTGGAAGTGGTAAGAGAATACATCTACTTAGGACAGGTAGTGACTGCTGATCCAGATCATGAGAGTGAAATAATCAGAAGAATAAGAATGGGCTGGGGTGCGTTTGGCAGGCATTCGCAGATCATGAACAGCAGGTTGCCATTATCCCTCAAGAGAAAAGTGTATAACAGCTGTGTCTTACCAGTACTCACGTACGGGGCAGAAACCTGGAGGCTTACGAAAAGGGTTCTACTTAAATTGAGGACGACGCAACGAGCTATGGAAAGAAGAATGATAGGTGTAACGTTAAGGGATAAGAAAAGAGCAGATTGGGTGAGGAAACAAACGTGCGTTAATGACATCTTAGTTGAAATCAAGAAAAAGAAATGGGCATGGGCAGGACATGTAATGAGGAGGGAAGATAACCGATGGTCATTAAGGGTTACGGACTGGATTCCGAGGGAAGGGAAGCGTAGCAGGGGGCGACAGAAAGTTAGGTGGGCAGATGAGATTAGGAAGTTTGGAGGGTCAACATGGCCACAATTAGTACATGACCGGGGTAGTTGGAGAAGTATGGGAGAGGCCTTTGCCCTGCAGTGGGCGTAATCAGGCTGATGATGATGATGATGATCCTATGTGTCAACATCGCCATCTGATTTTTAAGCATGCCGAAGTGGAGAGCTCCGGAGTAATATTGATCACCTAGGGTTTTTTATCGCCCACCCAATGCACGGTGCTCGAGCATCTATGCGTTCTACGCCCGTGTGATTGCGACTAGCGCGGCCAGCACAAAACCCACGCGTTCGTGTCCACCAACGTAACACACGTTGCCGTAGCACCTCCATAAGCAACTTGGATAGCGCAAAGTATGCTAGAAGCATTCCACGTGAGCTTGGTTCTTAGTCATTGCGGTGATTTTTCTACCAATTTACGGCATTACTCCCCAGTCACTCGGGCATCGCTCACCCAGAACACCACCTGTGTACATGACGGTGGCATCCTTCAACTTTTGCGGGTACCGGAGTTCACGATGTCCAGCACTGGCTTGCTTTGTACCAAATATTCAGCACGAACAACTGCTCGAACGACGCGATAGAACTAAGACAGGACAGGGTCTCGTAAGATCTCTCTTAAGAGGTGAACTACAGCTCTGACCTTTTAGGTCTGCGCGTAGCGGCTTCCATGTGCGCTACAAATAATGTGGGATATGCGAAATTCTGCAAGTGTGCATCTCCACACACAGCCTCCTTCCGATCCAGCCTACACAGCCTCTTTCCCACAAAGCATCCTCTTCCACCTATCATTCGCCTCTTTCTCGTCATTACCGCTCACTACTAAGCATTTTAAGTCATTTGTAATCAATTGTGGTCATTACAAGCGGTAGTTAGACATGTTGGTCATATCATAGTCATTAGTAGGCATTACAAGTCCTTATTATTCATTAGCTGTGATTACTAAGAATTTGTAGTAATTTCTAATGAATTGTAGTCGTCACAAGTTGTCGTTAGACATATTGGTCATTTCATAGTCATTACTGCTGACTACTAAGAATATTTAGTCATTTCTAATCAATAGTGGTCATTACAAGTCCTTGTTAGACATGTTGTTCACATCACAGTCATCAGTAGTCATTTCAGTCATTATTACTCATTACTAGTCATTACAAAGCACCTTTAGTAATATTTAATGAGTTGTAGTTGTTACAATTCGTCGTTAAACATAATGGTCATTTCGCTGTCATTAGTCCTCATTATAACTGATTTCAGTCCTTATTAGTCATTGCTGGCCATTACTAAGCATTTGTAGTCATTTCTAATCAATTGTAGACCTTACAATTCGCCGTTAAACATAATGGTCATTTCGTGGTCATTAGCCGTCATTATAAATGATTTCAGTCATTATTAGTTATTGCTGGTCATTACTAAGCATTATGTTATTTCTAATCAATTGTGCGCTTTACAAGCAGTCGTTAGATATTTTGGTCATATTTTTGTCATTAGTTGTCATTACCAGTGATTAGTAACCATCCGTACTCCTTACTAGTCATTATTAACTTCTACCAATCTTTATTATAACGCTATCATTCACTCTCACTATCAATCATTTTGCATTCTTTAATCGGTCTTTAACCTGTCTTCACATGACATGATGACGCTTCGGTGGACACTCCGGCGGTCAAGTACGCTAACATGAACTTCACGAGGAACCTAGAAAGGCTTTCACCACAATTACGTGTTTTTATTCTAGGGATGTGCATTTATGCTTGTTACGACAGGTCCCTGTTATAAACAATAAATGTCTCGTGGCCAAAACGCCTGCAACCGTCCTGACCTTAAAGATGCTGAGAGGCCCTATGAGCCCACAAATTTCAACTAGCGCGCCCGTGGCAATTGGCATGCGTGGGTGCGCGTGTGCACCCGTGTGCCTTCTCACCTTGCCTTATTCACAGCGTCGGCGTAGAGAAGTAAAAACGAAAGAAAGCATCAGGAAATACGTAATTACCTAGTTTCAACAGTGTCAGGTGAGGCGAGTATGAAAAAAACGAGAATATGAAGTTCAGAACGTTTGCTTTTTCCTTCCCGCGAAAGGCAAAACGTCATACGTGTAAACAACCTTCAGGTTCAACTACAGCCCCAACCAGGTCGACATTAGTGGCGGCGCGAGCATATGTGGAGATTAGCAGCAGCGGTAGCGTACTGAGTCAGCCGCGCCCTTTGCTTTGTTTTGTGCCGTATCATTTGCAAGGTGCAGCGGTGGCGTAGAGGTAGAACATCCGCCTCGCGTGCAAGAGGTCCGTGGTTCGAATCCCGGTGCCGGCAATTTTCCACCGGATTAAAAAAAACAAATCCGCGTGTTGATAAAATTGCACAAACAGGCCTGGAGTGTGGCCTGATCCCGGTGGCCAGAACCGGTAACGCACTCCCTCACCAGAGCAGCATTGGCCACCCTGGTGCAGTACTTGGCCACAACCTCCTATATGAACACAACAATCAAACCCCGGCCCTCAGTCCCCAGCAGCTGCGAAGCTACTGACCACGGCGGCGGTCAGACCTGCGACGCTGCAGAGGGTGCTAAGAATCACTGGCTCCGGACAGGCCGCCATTGGAATATGAACCTGGCAACGTTTAACGCTAGAACGTTATCTAGTGAGGCGAGTCTAGCAGTGCTATTGGAGGAATTAGAGGGCAGTAAATGGGATATAATAGGGCTCAGTGAAGTTAGGAGGCCAAAAGAAGCATATACAGTGCTAAAAAGCGGGCACGTCCTGTGCTACCGCGGCCTAGAGGAAAGAAGAGAACTAGGAGTCGGATTCCTGATTAATAAGAATATAGCTGGTAACATACAGGAACTCTATAGCATTAACGAGAGGGTGGCAGGTCTTGTTGTTAAACTTAATAAGAGGTACAAAATGAAGGTGGTACAGGTCTACGCCCCTACATCCAGTCATGATGGCCAGGAAGTCGAATGCTTCTATGAAGACGTGGAATCGGCGATGGGTAGAGTGAAAACCAAATACACTATACTAATGGGCGACTTTAATGCCAAGGTAGGCAAGAAGCAGGCTGGAGACAAGGCAGTGGGGGAATATGGCATAGGCACTAGGAATAGCAGGGGGGAGTTATTAGTCGAGTTTGCGGAACAGAATAATATGAGGATAATGAATACTTTCTTCCGCAAGCGGGATAGCCGAAAGTGGACGTGGAGGAGCCCGAACGGCGAGACTAGAAATGAAATAGACCTCATACTCTGCGCTAACCCTGGCATCATACAAGATGTGGACGTGCTCGGCAAGGTGCGCTGCAGTGACCACAGGATGGTAAGAACTCGAATTAGCCTAGACCTGAGGAGGGAACGGAAGAAACTGGTACATAAGAAGCCGATCAATGAGTTAGCGGTAAGAGGGAAAATAGAGGAATTCCAGATCAAGCTACAGAACAGGTATTCGGCTTTAACTCAGGAAGAGGACCTTAGTGTTGAAGCAATGAACGACAATCTTGTGGGCATCATTAAGAAGTGTGCAATGGAAGTCGGTGGTAACTCGATTAGGCAGGATACCAGTAAACTATCGCAGGCGACGAAAGATCTGATCAAGAAACGCCAATGTATGAAAGCCTCTAACCCTACAGCTAGAATAGAACTGGCAGAACTTTCGAAGTTAATCAACAAGCGTAAGACAGCTGACATAAGGAAGTATAATATGGATAGAATTGAACATGCTCTCAGGAATGGCGGAAGCCTAAAAACAGTGAAGAAGAAACTAGGAATTGGCAAGAATCAGATGTATGCGTTAAGAGACAAAGCCGGCAATATCATTACTAATATGGATGAGATAGTTCAAGTGGCTGAGGAGTTCTATAGAGATTTATACAGCACCAGTGGCACCCACGACGATAATGGAAGAGAAAATAGTGTAGAGGAATTCGAAGTCCCAAAGGCAACGCCGGAAGAAGTAAAGAAAGCCTTGGGAGAAATGCAAAGGGGGAAGGCAGCTGGGGAGGATCAGGTAACAGCAGATTTGTTGAAGGATGGTGGGCAGATTGTTCTAGAGAAACTGGCCACCCTGTATACGCAATGCCTCATGACGTCGAGCGTACCGGAATCTTGGAAGAACGCTAACATAATCCTAATCCATAAGAAAGGGGACGCCAAAGACTTGAAAAATTATAGACCGATCAGCTTACTGTCCGTTGCCTACAAAATATTTACTAAGGTAATCGCAAATAGAATCAGGAACACCTTAGACTTCTGTCAAGCAAAGGACCAGGCAGGATTCCGTAAAGGCTACTCAACAATAGATCATATTCACACTATCAATCAGGTGATAGAGAAATGTGCGGAATATAACGAACCCTTATATATAGCTTTCATTGATTATAAGAAAGCGTTTGATTCTGTCGAAACCTCAGCAGTCATGGAGGCATTAAGGAATCAGGGTGTAGACGAGCCGTATGTAAAAATACTGAAAAATATCTATAGCGGCTCCACAGCCACCGTAGTCCTCCATAAAGAAAGCAACAAAATCCCAATAAAGAAAGGCGTCAGGCAGGGAGATACGATCTCTCCAATGCTATTCACAGCGTGTTTACAGGAGGTATTCAGAGACCTGGATTGGGAAGAATTGGGGATAAAAATTAATGGAGAATACCTTAGTAACTTGCGATTCGCTGATGATATTGCCTTGCTTAGTAACTCAGGGGACCAATTGCAATGCATGCTCACTGACCTGGAGAGGCAAAGCAGAAGAGTGGGTCTAAAAATTAATCTGCAGAAAACTAAAGTAATGTTTAACAGTCTCGGAAGGGAACAGCAGTTTACGATAGGTAGCGAGGCACTGGAAGTGGTAAGAGAATACATCTACTTAGGACAGGTAGTGACTGCTGATCCAGATCATGAGAGTGAAATAATCAGAAGAATAAGAATGGGCAGATCGCAGATCGCAGAATTCGCAGATCATGAACAGCAGGTTGCCATTATCCCTCAAGAGAAAAGTGTATAATAGCTGTGTCTTACCAGTACTCACGTACGGGGCAGAAACCTGGAGGCTTACGAAAAGGGTTCTACTCAAATTGAGGACGACGCAACGAGCTATGGAAAGAAGAATGATAGGTGTAACGTTAAGGGATAAGAAAAGAGCAGATTGGGTGAGGGAACAAACGCGAGTTAATGACATCTTAGTTGAAATCAAGAAAAAGAAATGGGCATGGGCAGGACATGTAATGAGGAGGGAAGATAACCGATGGTCATTAAGGGTTACGGACTGGATCCCAAGGGAAGGGAAGCGTAGCAGGGGGCGGCAGAAAGTTAGGTGGGCGGATGAGATTAAGAAGTTTGCAGGGACGGCATGGCCGCAATTAGTACATGACCGGGGTTGTTGGAGAAGTATGGGAGAGGCCTTTGCCCTGCAGTGGGCGTAACCAGGCTGATGATGATGATGATGATGATGATGATTTGCATTTCAACTGAACACTAAGGTTATAGACGTTGACTGCTATTCATCCGCACCCTAACTGCAATGCCTGGAGAGCGGTGGGGTGCAACCGTGTTTACAGCAATGCGGCAGGTACGAAGGTTTTTGCTGGCTAGGGATGGTCAATTAAATTTTTAACGATTAGCGAAAAACCATTAATCACTTTAGCTGTTATTCTATTAATCCCTGTCGATGCAGGGTTTTTATCAATTAATTGATCAATCGAATTTTTTGCCTGGCACATTTAAAAATGTTAAAACAGTGTGACGATCAGCCCGCGTTCGTGAACGAGGGAGGGCTCGAGGCACCCTCCGTTAGATAGACGCTCCTCAGCGTGGTGGTGACGAACGATGACTGACTGCCGAGCAGCTGTGCTCTTCGGTGTTTATTGCGGGGCGGTGACCGATGTTGCCTATCGAGCCTGGCAGGCCACTAATCCTGGAGGGCCAATGAAAATTATACCCGAGGGGGTGTCACATGCTTGCTACATCCCCTTACACCCAGTTTGTTAACTAAAATAAGCAAACGTCCAAGTTCAAAGTACGAGGCTCTGCCTCCCTCTTAGCCGGGTCGACAATGCCTGCTACCCAGGCGAGTAACGGTCCGGTGGCCTCCGCCGTCGAGTACTCCGCCTGGGCATGGGGTTGACGGGCCGGGGGTGACCACACCGGGTTCTAGCTGAGACAGCCTCACTCCATCCGGAGGATTTGCAGTGGTCGGCCTTGTGAGTGGCGCAGGACTTGACCCCGGCTCAACGGGCGCCGCACCACTGGCAACGCTTGCTGCCTCCGAAATGGGTGGTGCTCCACTTAAAGCGACTGGTGCTGCCGCTACTCTTCCTGCGGGCTGGAACTCGGAAGTGGCAGTCGAGGGTGCTGGCCAGGTCCCGAGGCGAGGCCTAACATGGTCGGCGTGTCTGTGCGACGTGTCCCCGTCTGGCATGCGGACTAACAGCGATGAGGCACTGGCAGAAGACACCACCGGTCCGGCGGACAAGGGTGGGCCAGGACGGAAGTCCCTGGCGAAAACTGGAGCTCCCGACTCCGGCAAAGGCCGAGGACCGCACCATAGGTCAGCAGCCAGCTTCTCCTTCAGCTGCTCAGGAGCACTGCGAATCGGAGCTCCGGATGCAAGACGTCCAAGGGTGTCTTGACCATCCGAGCCAGCAGGAGCTCACAGGGCCAGTGACATCGTGGGGCGTGGTCCGCTACTGAAACAGTATCCGGGAAATCTGCGTCCGGAAATCCCCAGTTTGGCTATTCTTCAGCTTGTCCTTGATGGTTTGCACCACCCGCTCCGCTGCACCATCCGAAGCAGGGTGGTACGGCGGAACCACCATCCGGCCGATTCCGTTCTTCGTCAGCCAGGCCAGGTACTCTGTGCGGACGAAAGCAGGACCATTGTCGGACACGATGACGTCCGGCAACCACTGGGTGGCGAAGATCTGCCGTAGCGCTGCAATGGTCGCGCCTGCTAATGGGGCTGTGACAGATAGAGCCTCCACCCACTTCGAACAGTCGTGCGCCACCACTAGGAAGAAATGGCCCTTGAAGGGCCCCCTAAAATCCACATGTAGGCGGGACCAGGGTCTCTGTGGGAACAGCCAGGGGGTGATTCAAACATGAAGTAAGGCGCGCTAATGCTGCTTGCATATCAGGCAGCAATGCACCATGTGAGCAATGTCGTAGTCCAGGCCAGGCCACCAAACATGGGACCGGGCCACCATCTTGGTCTTTTGCACGCCAGGATGACACGCATGCAGTAACTACAGGACCCTGGAGCGGAGACTGTGGGATCACCATCCTGGACGCCCAAAATAGGCAGCCCGGCTACAAGCTCAGTTAGCGGCCTTGTGACTATAGGCCTGCTGCACCAATTCTTCCCCACGGGACACCACCTTGACCACCTGAGACAGGACTGGGTCCCGGCTGGTGGCTTGCGATACCGCAAATCTGGAAAGTACCTCCAGGTATGCATGCTCTAGCATGAACACTTCAGCAGGTTCTGTAACAGCATCAGGCACCTCTGGCAGGAGCAGGCGGCTCAGGGAATCAGCAGGTCCTAGGTCCTTTCCCAGACGGTAACCCAGCTGGTATCTAAGCTGCCAGCCTCAATGCCCAGCGTACCACTCGAAGTGATGCCTACACAGGAATTTCCTTGTGAGGCCCCAGCAGCTCCAACAGCGGCTTCTGGTCCGTGACCGCCTCAAACTTCCAGCCCCACGGAGGCTGGTGAAAGCGTTCAACACCGAACATGAGGGCCAAGCCTTTCTTGTCCAACTGGCTGTAGCGTTGCTCTGCAGCGTCAAGCCGATGAGAAGCAAACGACAGAGCGCTCCTAGCCATCTTTGTCCCGGTGCGCCAGAATGGCTCCCACGCAATACAGCTACGCATCTATGGTCAGGACGACAGGCTTGGCAGGATCGAAATGTACCAGCACTGGAGCCTTGGTGATTAGCTCCTTGCTGCTCGGAAGGCCCGGTCTTACTCCTTCTTGCAAACCCATTGCTGACCATCTCGAAGCAGAAGATGGAGCGGCTGTACATGCTCCGACAGGTTCGGCAGGATACTCCTGTAAAATTTGATGAGGCTGAGGTAGCTATGAAGTTCCTTCTTGTTCTGAGGCTTAAGCGCCTTATCGAGCACAGCATCAACTTTGCGGGGAGCCGGGGCTAGGCCAGCCTGGCAAATGACATGTCCCAAGTACTCAACACAGGGGGCAAGGAAAATGCACTTTTCCAGCTTGAGCTTAAGACCGGCGTCCTGCAGTCGTGCCAGGACATTGTGCAGGTTCTGTAGGTGGTCCCCGTCATCGCTGTCAGTAACCAGGATGCCGTCCAAGTACACCGCCACGTGCCTCATGCCCCTGAAGAGGTTGTCCATCTCCCTGTGAAATATGGCCGGGGCTGAGGCCACACCAAACGGTAAGCGGTGTACTGGAAGGGCCACAGAGTTGTCGATATTGTGACATACCTCCGGGAGGCATCCATGAGTACCAGCTGCTGGTAAGCATCGCTGAGGTCGAGCTTTGTGAACTTCTGTCCACCGGACAACGCTGACCAGAGATCTCCAGACCGGGGCAACGGGTACTTCTTGACGGTAGCGACGGGGTCGATGGTAACCTTGACATCCCCGCAGATCCTGACACCGCAGCCTCCCTTTAGGACTGGTACGATGGGAGCGGCCCATTCAGACATCTTGACGGGCACCAGGATGCCCTCTTGATGTAACCGTTGCAGCTCCTAGGTGAACCCGTCCTTCAGGCCGAACGGCAGTGGGCAAGGCTTGAAAAAAACGTGGCCGGGCTCCCTCACGTACATAGATGCCAGCCATTGTGCTGGCAAATGTGCCCACCCCTGGCTGGAACAAGAACTTGAACTCGGTCAGGAGGCTGGGCACGTCTATCACCACATGCAGGCTGGCTTCCTGGTGCTCTGGCAGACGAGCGCCCAGTGCGTGAATCCAGTTTCGGCCCAGCAGCGTCGGCGACGACCTCTTGGTTAAGTAAAGGCGAAGGGTTGCCTCCCTGTGGCCGAAACGAACGCTGACCTGTGCCTGACCCTGGACCTGGGAGAGCTGTCCGGAGTAGCTGCGCCGCATCACGCCCGACGCCTCGACGGACACGCCGGCGAAGGTACGCTTGAACTGTTTCCCGGCCATGACAGACACGCTGGTCCCCGTGTGCAGCTCCATGGAAATGGGGTGCCCGCAGATTTTGACGGTCAGCATGTACGGCGGCACAGATGACTGAACAAAGCCTGTGTGCCAGATGTCACAAATCGGCGGGTCCTTGGCCACGACGTGGAGCCTGGCCGTGAAAGAACTCGGGCCTGCTGCCGCACGCCCCCGCCACGTACCCTTGCGATGGCTACCCTGGCCACGGGCTTGTGTGCTACCTGGGCTTGAACCAGGCTGCTGCTGCTGTTTGCTGTTCGTCCTCCCCCTTCGGCATAACCGTGCCAGGTTCCCAGTTTACCCGCACGTAAAGCATTGTGCTTGAGAGAACTGGCACTGGGAAGAGGAGTGGGCACCACCACAGCGACCGCAGATACTGCTATTTGTCGCCAACTTGTTGAACGCCGCTTTAGCCGACGGTGAGCCAGTCGCACGGGAAATCTCACCGGCGTCCTTGGCGGCAGCTTTCATTGCCAGCACTGCCTTCACGGCGTCGTCCAGCGAGGGGTCGTGAAGCTCCAGGAGTCGCGTCTGCATGGTGATGTTGTTGATGTCGCAGACGCTGCTCCGGGACCGTTTCGGTCCCGGAGCAGCGAGTCCAGTTGGTCTCCGAAGGCGCAGGCACTCGCTAACCCTCGTAGCGCAGCAACGAACTGCCCGAGGGTCTCTCCTTCCCGGCGGCTCCGGTTGTTGAAGCGGAAACGCTGCATTAGTGTGGACGGCGCTGGGTTGAAATGCGAGCGCAGTGTGGCAAGCAGCTCACAGAGCGTCTTAACATGCGGCGTGGCTGGCTTGAGAAGGTCGAGCTGGAGACTGAAGACGCGGGTCCCGCAGCTGGCCCCGCTGTTTGGCCTTGGGTGTGTCGTTTGCCCGGAAGAACACGTGGACTTGTTCTCGTAAATTGGGCAGGCAGATCCATCTCCCTCGAACGGCTCGAGTCTTCCCTACAGCTGCATGGCGGCAGCAAGTGGGGCGGAGTTTCGCCGCTCTCGGCGGCGTGGGACGATCCGTGGGTACTCGTCTCCAGTGTCACAATCCGCCCGGGTTCGTGAACGAGGGAGGTCTCGAGGCACCCTCCGCTAGATAGACGCTCCGCAGCGTGGTGGTGACGAACGACGTCTGACCGCCGAGCAGCTGTGCTCGTCGGTGTTTATCGCGGAGTGGTAACCAGTGTTGCCTACCGAGCCTCGCAGGCCACCAAGCCTGGTGGGCCAACCAAGAATATGCCCGAGGGGGCGTAACATGCTTGCGACACACAGCTATCTACGTTTGCAGCACCCCTTTTTAATGTTAGAGAAGCGGAAACAGGTTTGAAACACCAGTTTATAAACGTTTAATAAAGGATAACCTTTAACTTGTTAAAGATAAAATATACTTTTCACTAGGGGCTTTTGAGAAAATAAACATATGTTATAAAATAGTACTTCGTGCAGAATTCCATAAGAGACGTGGCACCTGTAAACCCCTGCACAGTACAGTAAAACAAAAAAGTGCAATAGGGAACGGTAAGTCATGCTGAATTATACAAGAAATTACAATATGCTCCAGGGAAAAGCAAATTACCGCTTTAGGATTTAAATCACATGCTTCTTTCTACATAGCGAAGGAATGTTAATTGCTCTGATGTTTGAGTAAAACCGGCACTTTCTTTTAATGGCCACATAACCAGCATGCGATAATAAATGATCTGACGCTGTAGATTTGCTGGAATCAACCTGAGCTCCATGACTATGTCAAATACTCTACAGCGTCGCGTAGACTGTGCTACGTGTTTAGTGGACTGGGAGTGGCACGACGATCAACGAATGCGTTTCTCTTGCATGCCTTGAATTGCGAAGGCATTTCAAGCCTCCCGAATCGGGCGGCGCGGTGGCGTGAGCGGTGCGGGGTAAGATAGGGGAAGAGCTCCACGTGACATCACTCTTCTCGGAAAAACACTCGCCAGTCGCTCTAGCAGAGCCGCACAGTCACTGCTCGTGTGCCGCCATTCCAGTGCGATTTCGAAACGATTAGTCTAAGAAGTGTATTCGATTACGTCAATTCAGGAAAGGTGGAGAACGAAGAAGAATAATGGTTTTGAGGGATACATGTTATTGCTCAATCGATTAAACATTTGTCGATATTGTTACCCCATTGCTGACAACGATAGCGACAAGGCCAAAGCCCGTACTCCTGATGGCACTGGTTCATTGAAATATGTCAGTTACTCCTCGGTATTTTCGTTAAACTTGGTTTGATTACAAACTGACGCATTGTGAAGTTACCTGCAGTACTTTTCCGGTCAGTTACGATTGTTCTGTTCGGGTACCGGGCGTAAATGTGCGAGAAGTTGAGGAAAGTAAATTTGAATGTTAATAGCTGTGGAGCCGCACTGTGACTTTATTACCGGAATTAAGGACAGATGTACTTCATATACATTGTCATAACCACCACTAACAGATGTTAATTATTTTACGCCATTTAGCAACAAAGAAACAAGCATGCGGCGTGCGGCTAATGGTGATATGACGACGTCTGACACGCTGTCGTCGCGTTGTACGCACCCCTTTAAACATCGTCTAAGCATTAAGCAGAACTCAGATTCCATAATTCATGCCCATATTCACTTTGCCAGACAGTTATGGCACGCATGGTCAACTACGGTGTTATGGAACGGCTGAGGCAGCGTGTGTGAAAACAATGGATGGGCTTCAGTACACTTCACCTCAAAACAAATGTGGTATTAAGTGAAGCATATTGATTGGACAAGGACGAACACGACACGTAGGGTTTCCGCCAACGACTGTTGTCACAGCTTCAAGCAGAACAGAATCAACTCAACCATACAAACTGCTTCCTTGCAGGCGGGAACCTTCGTATCGTCGTTGATCCTGCTTCTTGGGTAACGAGATTTGGCAGTCTCTTTGAAGCAGTGGTGTCAACTTCTGCAAAACATTTCTCACAGCAATCACCTCCCATCGATTGCATAGATGACACGATTGGGGGGCTGTATCGGCACTGTGGAAGGTAATTTTTCAACGAGTGGTCTAGAGGATGGCCTGGCGGCTCGCATTCTCCGAAGCCTATCTCCCGAAGACAATGGTTTGCTCCGTATAGTTCACTTTCATGAGCCTAGTTTGCGGCTTTTGCCAACTGGGCCTGCCGCGCTATGCCCGAATCAGCTTGTCGTCCCCGCATTGGCGTGAAAGAAGAAAGCATTTATCAAGAAACCGTGATACACCGCTTCTACGGACCAAACTTCGTCGACGCCCCCAGAAGTCCCTACAGTGTGTCTCGCGAAACAAACAGTGATTGTCACTGCAACCGTGAGGATTGTCTGACAGCTTACTATGTGCTGTTGGTGACAGCAGTAAGGCACATTAGTAACAGTCGTCAGAAATTCGACAGAATACTGTCAGTGTCACACGGAGCAGGTTTGATGACGAGATCGACATAGAATTTCTCGGTTACGACTGCCGCTTCTTTGTGAAACGTGTGGTATCTAGGTCGCGTTTGAAGTGGCAGTTGGCACCAGTAATTGGTGAATCAGTTAGCCATGTTAGTGACTGCCGTAATAAATTCATCAGAATAACCTTCACGACAACCGGAGGCATTGACACGTATACAACTTTATTTTATTGATTTATTCGGTACACCTACATCTCCTCCAAGGCATTATCGTAGGGGGGTAAAATACAGGTGGTCACTATGGAAAAATATTCAGCAACATCAAAAGAATACATCAGTAAATACAACATTTGTTTGAGCCCGGAAAGTCGCAAAAGTGGCAGACTAACAAATTACCAAACGAAGTAAGTAACAAAGTAGCTACAATAATGAAAACAGTAGCGTATGTACAGATATGAATAACACAACATTCAAAGAATATGGATCTCAATGGCATATTCAATACTAGACGCTGCCATCACTTCATTAGGAAGCTCATTCCAAACGTTATTCGTGTTAGCAAAAAATGAATACTTAAACACATTGGTACTGCACTGATAAGCTCTAATATTGTGGCCTCTCCTAGATGACAGGTAATGCAGCTCCTTAATGAACATTGTTTTGTCGATACCAGTTTTACTTTTGTATATATTGTAAAGGAATTTCGATTTTCCTGCGTAAAGAGAGAGTTTTCCAACCCAACCCGTCCCGTATTCCGGATCCTCTGATAGTAACATTATAATTTCCTTTTACGAAGCCTGCTGCTTGCTTCTAAGGGCGTTCTATTGTGTCTGCGAGGGTTTTTCTCTTTTTGTTTTTATTTACAAGTTTTCCAGTCTGCTTAAGAAAACCAGAAGGGTCAGGACTAAAGGCGCTAGCATGCGCCTGACTGAGGCCCCGAACCCTGTACAATCTGCGCTCCAGTGAAGCAATCAGGACAGCGTAAGAATGAGGCGAAAAGGAAAAAAGAGGAGGGGAGATTGGAACAACGAATTTATGAGGCAAGATCGAGAAAAAGCTTATACGCTACAAGCTAAGAAAAACAAGCACAGAATGTGCAACCAAGAAATAGAATGCACACACTTTGGGCGAAGAGAAAACCATCACGATTTGCAGCAGCACGCATTCGGTAACAAACATAGGAATCAGGAAACAAAAACAGGCATAGAACTTTACTATATCTTACATATAAAAATGCTGCAGTATTCATTTGGCTCAAACTAGCATGAATAAACATTTAAAACTCGCTTCGTGAAAACACAGAGTTCGCACGAAAATCACACATCACAGCAACGAGTTATGTTCGGTTACATATATTTCTTTTATAAACTTTTATTAAAGGCGATTGCTTTATTAGCTCTACCATTTCTGTGTTTTCAATTAGGAGCTTGGGAATTTTATACCTCAAGCTTTGCATCCCATAATTAGTTCTAATCTTAGGTAGTTTGTAGTTAATCACATGAAAGTTGCGGTCCGTGGTTGTTTTAAGATAATAGACTCAAAATTTGCCCAGTTTTCTTTAATTTGCGCGAACATATAAAGTGAGAGCTTCTCTGTGTCTTCTCTGTCTGGTTTGGTGGAACTAATTTATGCCTCATTTTATATCGAGATGTAGTATCATTGAAGTGGATGCGTTCAAGAGCACGAACAGCTCTCTTTTGTAAAACCTATAGTCTATTTAAATTTGTCGTCGTTGTAGAGCCCCATATCAGCAAGCAGTATTGTAGACGGGACTGAGTTAGTGCATGATATATGACCGGTTTTTATCTGTTTGGAATTAAAGAACTTATTTTTCATAATGCTCCAATTGTTCGAGACAGCTTACTCTGGAGGTGGGATGTGTGCTCATTCCACGATAAATGTTCCTGAAAAAATACGCCTAGGAACTTTACACTGTTCGTCTTTTCAAGCACTGCGTGTTCAAAACGCAGGTTGAAAATATTTTTTATATGCGAGTTTGGAGCTCTGATGATGCCATATATTGTTTTACTTTTATTTAACTGCAACTCATTTGCATTTAACCATAGTGATAGTTCTCTTAGCCATATATTAGCGTTTAATTCTGCCTGTTCCAAATTTTTACTATGAGAGGATACATTTGTATCGTCGGCGAAAAATACTATTTCCTCAGTATGGGGTATGTCGCAGATGTCATTAACATATAAAAGAAATAAAAGGGGATCTAATATCGAGCCTTGTGGTACTCCCGTTGTGGTTATGATGTCATCTGAGGAACAGCTGTTTAATACCCCGTATTGTTTGCTATTTTCGAGATAACTTTTGATTAATGGATAAGCCTGGCCCCTTAAGCCGTAACAGGGTAGTTTTTTTAATAATATAGATTAAGTAACTGAGTCAAACGCTTTCTTAATATCTAACAATATTCCCAACGTAAACTGTTGGTTTTCAATATTCTCAACTAATTTTTCTTTAATGCCTAGTAGCGTTGGTTCAGTGGACTTGTTTTCTTGAAATCCAAACTGCTGGGGTACTATCAATTTGTGTTTTCCTAGAAAGTCAGTTATGCTTGCAAATATGACGCGTTCAACTGCTTTCGAGAATACATTCAGAACGAAGATAGGACGATAGTTTCCTAAGTCTTTTTCCCCCTTTGTGTACAGGAGTTGCGCGTGATACTTTTAGTTAATCGGGAAAGTATCCGTCTTTCAGAAAGCAGTTGCAAATGTGTGCCAGTGGAACTGAAAGCGCTGATGCTAGAGCTTTGATTGGATCAGCCTTAATGTCGTCGGAACCAGCCGCAGTTTTACTATTAAGAGATGCCATTATACTAATTATTTCGAATTCCTTAATAGGCATCAGGTATAAAGTATCAGAACAATTCATGTTATTTAACTGCTCGGGTCAACTTTTGTCGTGCCATATAATTTCCTGCCACAAGTTAAAAAATGCTGATTAAATATATTGCAAAGGTCTCGACCTGTGATAGCTATGACGGCAAATTTAATTTCATCAGGGTCATTCCACTCGAAATCAACCAGCGTTTCTTCGACCATCACAGATATAGCTGAAAAAATTTCCACATGTTTGTTAGGGTTCAAAACTCATCCTCTATGTTTATTTTTCCTTGGAAAAATTTTGTAGAATTTTGACGACAATCTGTTTTTCCTGCCAAGCTAAGCTAGACGGCATCAATCAACATTTTTTCTCAAGAACACGCTGTATGATCCACTCCTTCATATTGCGTTTGTGGCAACCCAAAGATGCGATATGACTGCAAAAATTGCAAATTTTATGAATATTTGAATAGTTGGTACGGTTTAGGCCCTAGCAAAAGCGTGTAAAAATGCAAAGCTTAAGTTTTTTTCTCGTAAAGTAGAAAAACCTGAAAGTCACATATAAATATATACCGACATAAAAATTGTAACAGCGCAAACACATGCAACCACAAAGTACCAAGGAAGAGGCACAAGCGCTGACTCTCGTCCTTGGTACTTTGTGGTTGCATGTGTTTGCGCTGTTACAATTTTTATGTCAAGTATACACCAACTCGCCCAGAAAGAAGTTTTATTAAATATATACCGGCAGCCCAGTTAACATAGTACAGCTGAAAAATATTTCAAGTATCGAAGGTTTAGCCGTTCGCATGGAAAAAAATTGTAAAGTTCCATTTTTTTTGCAAGAAGCTCCATAATCAGGGTTAAAAAAGGGGCCTTGGTGGTCGGCCCAAAAATATATGCATTACATCATTAGATAGCCCTACGTGTCTACTGTGCACGTGGGAAGTTATAAAAAGCTATTCGTTTTTAAACGCTAAAAATGATTTTTTTTAATTATCAGTATGTGTATCATGTAAACAGCGTACATATATGAAACGTAGCCGTCCTGCAAAGACATATTGGCAACAAAGTGAGCCCAAGAAACTATTCAGGAAGAGGCTTGTGGCTTTTTTATTGTATGCAAACCAAGACAAGCGATTTCCAACGCCGTATACCTGATTTTGTTTTTCATGGCTACGAAAATTTATTGTCAACCGCGTTTGTAAACATTAGCCTGAACAGCCCGTGTCACTTTTATAGCCGAGCAGGTGCCAGCTGCCGAACAGCTTTAACACTTCTTGTCTTCGACGAAGACGTGAATGCAACTTTTAGTTGAGAAAGTGACGCCGGCTGAAAATAATGTTAAGGCGTGGGTTCCATAGTGCGCATAGCATTCGCAAACCTGGATGACAGTTCTACCTCTCGCTTAGATATTGCAATCTCCGCCACCCAAATTGGCTTTATATGTAAAAGGCTTTCACGTGCCCAGTCGTGCAGCTCAAACGCTGTCAGAATCTGCCTTGAGAAAGGGCTTGGTAGGCTTGCCTTGGCAGCCGGCTGTTTCAGGGTGCCACCCACCCCATCACAGGCACTTTTTCCGTATGATGTAGCAAAAAATGCCATGTAGCATCAAAAGTAAAATCTTCCTTGTGGCAGCACAGGTTTTCAAAATTCTTTCTGTTCTTATACTGGGAAGCAGCCCCATCCGAAAAGTAGTGCACATGTTCTACCAGCGGCATGTCTACTTTAAGTTGATCCATCAGCAGCTGCTGAAATGTCGAAACAGCGGCAGCCGTATGGTCGAGGCAGCCGGGTATCACTACGTACGTTGCACATATGGTTCATCAGCAGAGTTCGTCGAGCGAGAGTAGACTACAATCGGGTGTACTGTTGCTCTAGAGTTGCCCCAGTATATTGACTGTGGGGCGCTCTGAATGAGAAAGCTGTAGTTTTCTGAGAAATCCATTATAACTATGGCTTCTGCAGGCGTGAGAGCGGTCTTCAAATTGCGTAGGTGCCTAGCTTGGAGCTTCCTGACAAAGTGGTGCGATTGTAAGTCGCTTATCATCTCAAGGAGACGGTCTACGAAGTCATTATGGGTAAACAACATTGTTTCCAATCGGCAGCGCACTCCACTAGCCCACTGACGGACATAAATACTTGCTGCCAAATGCCAGTTCAGTGCAGGAGAGCTCCATATCAGCGATTTGGGCGACGAATCTCCTGGACAATTGCTGCATATACCGGTCATACAGCTCCCATTCGTTATCTCACACACAGTCATCTGAAGGATGGAATCGATTGTTTGTAAAATGCGCTAGGACTGTACCATCAATTTTAAATTTTGGTGGTAAATGCAAACGCAAACGGAGTGCGTACCCGGAGCACCGGGAAGTAAACAATGGCGTGGCCTATGGTAGGCGAACTTAGAAAAAGCGCACTTCAGCTCTGGGGCTCTTCTTCCTTTCCTCGTGCGCTTTCTTAAGATTCATTAGCATCTTTAGCATTAGCATCTTTTGTGCTTGCCTCGGATGACGTCTTTGTTTCCTGGAAGACCAACGGATGTATGTTCATCCTCATAGAACTTTATTATGCATCTTATTGTTCTGTCGTCTAGCGGTCTACTTAACTTTGATGTAGGAGAGCCCAAAATTCCTCCCTGTTGCCTAATTTTTATAGCAATGCGACCTTGACTTTCCGATGCACCAAAGTACTCAGCAACTTTTTTTCGGGAGCATGAAGGAGGCGCCAATGCCAGAAGAGAAATATTTTTCGACCGTTTTCTTTCTCGTACGAATCCATCTCTCACATCTTGAAGAAGCTTTTTATAGCCTTCCGCAAGTGCGGTGGTTGGTGCCATTTCATAGGCTATGCCTTGCACTTGAGCATCCTTACTATCATCATTGGGCAAGGTGCCACCAGCGACAGGCACTTCTCCCTCTTCGCGCTTCCGTTTTCTGCTCGAAGTTCTTGCAATCCCATCTCGTGGTACAGCACAGTTTGTTGAGGTGGATGCATTCCCTTCAAATGTAGACTCGCATATTGTTTCACAATCTGCCAAGCTCTTATTGGCTGCGTCTAACTGCGCCCGCATTTGGAAACACCTGACTTTACATTGTGGACAGAGTCTTTCACCAGGAACCAGCCCCAAGAGAGACACTGCTGTAGCGAGGCCCAGAGATATGACCCTTGTATCCCGACGGTTTGACCCATGGTCGGAGAAAGGGTCCGAGCATATCTTTGACGCACATAGTATCGTGAACTTCTTGGTATATACGTAATAATGGTGTGCGCATACTGTTTCTAAACTGCCCTTGTCGCTTTTAGCACGCAATACCAGTAGACTAAGTTCACGTTCATCTAGGCTGTCAGTTCTAATCAGGGAGGTCTTTTTCACTTGTGTCGTCTTATGACAGTCTTTGGGTCCCAGTGAGCAGGGAAGAAGGTGTTCATCTGAAAATAGAAAATAAATTCACCGATTTGAGGGCGATATCTTATTTATAAATCTTTGCGTGAATGATGCGAGCGCTCTTTCCGCGTTCAATTTACACTTATTTGTAAATATTTCAATGTATGAATGTATGAAAGATACCTTTCAAATGTGCAGGACTCTCTGGAGAAATTAAGCGCTCGTGTAGTTCCGTGTGCAATTGGAGTATGCTTTACCTGGCACACACCAAGCACAAGCCGCATTGCACTGAAGCATGCATCTCTTCGCAATGAAATGCACATGATCACACCGTCTCCCTTTCGTCTGCGTTGCAGACGATGCTAGCTTTGTCTTCTGGATCCCAGGCCAGCAAGCCTGGGCCGCGGAGCACCGGAATCAGTGCTCTACCTAGCTTCACTCGCGTCGGAAAAAGGCCGGTGCTGACACTAAAATTCAATAAATCATTTCGTGCGTTTAAAGAATAATACATTTTATAACTTCCCACATGCATAGTAGACACGTAGGGCTATCTAATGATGTAATGCATACATTTTTAGGCCGACCACCAAGGCACCTTTCTTTACCTTGAATATGGAGCTATTTGCAAAAAAATTTCACTTTACAGTTTTTTTCCACGCGAACGGCTAAACCTTCGATACATTAAACATTTTTCAGCTGTAATATGTTAACTGGGCTACCAGCATATATTTTATATGTGACTTCCAGGTTTTTTTACGTTCCGAGAAAAAAACTCAAACTTTGCAATTTCACACGCTTTTTCTAGGGCCAGAACTGATCGAACTATTGAAATATTTATAAAATTTGCAATTTTCGCAGTCAAATCACATCTTTTGGTTGCCACAAACGCAATATGAAGGAGTGGATCATGCAGTGTGTCTTTGAGAAAAAATGTTGATTGATGCCGTCTAGCTCAGCTTGGCAGAAAAACAAATTGTCCTCAAAATTCTAAAAAATTTTGCAAGAAAAAATAAACATGGAGGATGAGTTTTGAACTCCAACAAACATGTGGAAATTTTTCCAGCTATATCTGTGATGGTCGAAAAAACGCTGGTTTATTTGGCGCGGAGACCCGTCAGGGATTACATGAGTGGGCTTTTACTGACATATTTCATTATATGTGGTCCATAATTTAATGGAATCATTAACGCCCTCTAATGTATTACCGTAAAAGTTGTCGTTTGCCTTTCTCATTTCCTTGTTTAGTTTATTGCGATACCTTTTATATTCATTGAATTTATCGCTATCTTTCAGTCTTAAGAACTCTTGAAACAGCTTGTCCCTGTCTTGTATTTGTTTATAAATTGAAGGTGTCATCCATGGTTTCCTAACATTCTTCTTTTTTTTCCATACAACTACTGGGAAAGGCTGTTGCTGTAAGTCCAGTATCTTTTCGTAAAATCTTAAGAAACAAACCGAAGAGCGGTCTTTGATCAGGACTTCGGACCAGTCTGCATCAAGCACTATCTCCTTGAACACATCTATTTTAGCATCATCTATTGTAATTTATGTCATTTATCATAACTTTTCTTCCTTACTGATTTTCTTAAGATACAAAAGACAGGCAAACGATCACTAGCATCGATAGATAGTGCCCGAGAGGCAATATTATTTTCCACACTATTTGTATAACAAATATCTAGCATTGCCTCGTTGGCAAGTTATTCGCGTGGCACATTTTATGAGATTTTCGCAAGAATAACTAGACATAAGAAACGAAAACTCTTTTTCTGCGGGGCTGTTTGACAAAAGGTTAATATTTATGTCACCAGTAACTATAATTTCTTGCGCACAAGTTGACAGATGTCCAAGAACATGATCAAGATATTCAAAGAAGCGCGTGGCATTTCCTGATGAAGGCCTGTATATGGCAATTGGGTAAGCGTTACTAAACTATATTGTAACGATTTTGTAGTCATTTGAAATCACTCAGTAGTCTTTTTCCATAGTGCAATCAACGTCGTCTCTTGTGTAAACAGTGACACCACCACTTTTTTTCGACCAGCGATATACACTAAATTCCCTGTAGCCACTGAACAAATAGACAACCTTATCACTTGCAAACCATGTTTCTGTGACGCATAGCACATGAAACTTCAATGACGTCTTTTCCACTTGGCACTCAATTTGTTCCCCCTATTTTTTCAAACTACGTGCATTGAAAGGTAGCATAGAAAACGCGTTGTATGTCCACGCATTCTGGTTTACGTACTGGTTAATCTAATCTGGAATATACATTCAATCCTCCATGGTATTTACGAGTTTATCGATAAATCCAGCTAGTTATGTAGGCCCGAACACTTGTACCATCTTCTCGAGATTGCTCTCAGCAGAAATTTTAACTGCAGAGTTCCCTGGTTTTTTGCGTGCGAGCTCTGTTCCGCGATGTTCCCAAACGAACTGGTAGCCTTTTTCCATTGCTTTTTAACGTGCAAAATAGAGAAGTTTCTTAGTTAGTGGTGTCAAGTTTTCAAAAGAATTGAAATCCGACTGTCTTTCTTTCAGTAGCTTAGCCTTTGTTTTCCATTGCTCTTTCATCTTGCGTGTGGCAAAACGAATGATGATGGGTGGAACACGATTGGGGCATGAGGGCAACCAATGAATTCTATCAATGTGAGAGTCAGTCGATTCCTGCAGCCCCAGTGGCTCACCCACTGAGTTTACTACAAAGTCTCATTTTTGTTACTTGAATGTCGTGAATCTCCAGGTTCAGTCATCTACTATATTGCTGAAGTACATTTAGCTCTTTCTT
The DNA here is from genome assembly GCF_023375885.2 of Dermacentor andersoni. NCBI lineage: Eukaryota > Metazoa > Arthropoda > Arachnida > Ixodida > Ixodidae > Dermacentor > Dermacentor andersoni. Next base: position 172,523,928 of record NC_092819.1, on the reverse strand, counting down.
CAACCCAGGTATCTCTTCACTTAGATTTCCCGCGTCTACTTCGGTCACCCTTTTCTGAAGATTATCGCCCAGGTCTTGCTTGTCCAACCGCGTCGCAAACTTATCATATTTATCAGAGAGCATCTGCACAGAACTCTCAATGCTATCAACGGTTTGTTTCATTCCTAGTACTAATTCCATTTTCTCGGAGAGGGGCAGCAATGTGGTTAGCATTTTCTGAATGTTGCTCAGTTTGTCAATACTACTCGGCTCATCCCTTGTCTTATAGTCATCATTTGACGACCTGACATGGTCAGGATTTGCACAGGAACTGCATTGCCAGTCATTTTGCAATTGCGGATTCATCTGCTTAAACGCCTTTGCTGTTACTCCCGAACACTTTCCCACGTGGAAACATGCTTCACACTCGGTGCATGTGAATGATTGCTGATTGTCTAAAAAATGTTTTAGGCTAGTGCCACAAACATCAATTCGCATCACCGAATCTTGTGAGCCCGCGATTTGAACATGTATACAAACGTCACTCGTACGACGGCAGAGGCAGCAGCAATGCTATCTAAATAGTGTTTTACGCTGTAGTAAAGTATAATCTACCAACCTACGAATACGGAAGGTACCACTTTGGGCTGGGTGAAGCGTTCGAACTGCCTTCTGCTGCCGTCGCCGAGCTCAGAATGAGGGGGGCGGACACAGCCGGATCGTTGAGCGGTAGTGGCGTATTTACTCGGCACTTGTCTTCGGTGTACGGTTATCGGCGAAACTTCTAATCCAGTAGACCCTGCTCCGCGCAGGCGCATGAGTCGACTCAGCACGTCGGTTGATTCCTTGCTGAACCCGGTAGGCTTGAGTCTTGTCGTGACAGAGAGAGATGTGTGCACGTGTAGCTCCACGGAATGATGCCAGTGCAAAATATTGTAGATACGGTTAGGGCTTGCTTCGATGCGCTTTCACCCGGATCGCTCGCTGTAGTCGCTGTAGTGTACGGATCCCAGGTAACACATGCATATTCTAGAATAGGCCTGACGTTTGTTAGATACAAGGTTGCCTTCAGTGATGACGGAGAATGCTTAAAATTTCGTCGGAAAAAGTGAAGAAGACGGTAAGCTTTCGCACTACTGGCAGTTAGCGATGGCAGTCCGCGACAATAACAATGGTGAGTAATTCAATAGAATGTAATACCGGTGTCACACGGGAAATTCTTGGTTGTGTACTCGGCACTACGTGAACTTTCGGCAGTGATGATTGCCACAGCTGCAGGAAGAGTGTAAAAAACGTATTCTACCGATAGTGAGTGGTGCACTTTTAGGCAGGCACCAGAAAGCAACTACCGTGAGAAATTTGGTACAGAAGCTCTCCCGCCTCTCAAGGAAATGGCTATTGCCATGAAATTTCCAACTGGCTTTCAAATTTGTCTCCTTCTCTAAAACCAGTACATTCTTATTGTCGACAGGAGCAGGTACCGGTAGTTGGAAAGGTGGTTCATTTCTGCACTGAGCAACATCAAGTAATGGGCATTCATTATTCCATAAACCTAGAGCACCCTGACACCACAGACAACACTAGTTTTCTTAGAGTGGCTAGCGACCAAGCCGCTCTAGCTCTAGTGAATTCTGCTTTTGGGGCGTGAATCTTCCGAAGACTGATATGCTGTATATGACGGATGAGCGCATAGGGCACGTCGCGAATTCGACGTCATCTCGCGACCGTTGCAGGCTGAGCAACCGCTGCAGTGTGTTGAAACTTTCATGCAGTGCGGGTGTGGTAGTCGCTTGCATTGTCCGGTTAGCCTAAAAACAAGAGCCCGATTTATACGCTTCTGCAGGCCAGCTCGATAATAAATTTATGACTTGCGGGTGCGTTGAACATAGCTTCAGGAACCTATGTCCCGGTGATGTTGAAACGGCCTCCACCCGCCACTTTTTCAACTTCGTAGACGTGGCCAGCTGCTGTAAACAAGAGTTCTCTTGGGATATTAGCGTCACGAGAGAACTCCAAGTCTCGCAGTTGACGGAATACTGTCGCAAAGGCCACGCACACTATGTTTGTTGCCATTACAAGAACCGCCCCAAACTCGGGCGGCGACTTTCATGTCGTCGGCGGAGTCGCCCTCGGCTTTGCCCAACCATCGCCTCGGAGAAGGCGCGCTGCCCAATCTCGGGGGCAATTACCCAGCAAAGTTAATACGGCCGTGAGGTGGCGCTTTTATATACATTGACACAAAAGCACAGTTCGCAATAGGCGATAAGAAAATTTGGGTGTGGTAGTTCATGGTGTTTTTTTCCTCTTTTATTGTTTATTTTAGGTAGGACACTAGGCAGTATAATAACAAGAGCTTGGTGGCGCAACCTACCGCGCCGTTCCAAAGGGGACGCTCATAATATCCATCCATCCATTCACACGAACTCAAACCTTTCAGAAGCGCATGAATATGAAATGAATGAAAGCATCAACCAGTCAGTAGTCGAGATCAGGATGACGTTTCGAGTATTTGTGGAAAAAGCAGGGAAGCCATCAATGCGACGGGATTCCTTGCAGGCATAGGTAGCGGTGCAAGGTAGATGGACAATGTTTGACGAAGAAATAGAAGATTAAGGAGATGTCTACGAAAAGGCTAGAATGAAATCATGTGTAAGTCAAGCAGTGTAGGTAAGTATTTGTCACCGCCTCGTTTAGAAGTTGATGCCAATAAATAATCAACATCACCGGTGGCACCGCCTGGCAATGCGCAGTGTGCCTATAGAAGTAGTTGAAGATTTGTGAGTAAAGCTTTTGTGACTTCTTTTTACTGCGGCACTCAGGGCAGCCACACAAGTCATCGCTGCAAGGCAGCTTCAGTTTAGTGAGCGTTGGCGACCTCTGTGTCTGTTTGGAGATCATTGAAACTTATCATTTAATGCCGTTAAAATACTGAATACGCCATCAGTGAAGACTTTTCTGTCCGAGTACGCTGCATAAGGAAAAAACTGTACTGTAGGTTAGTGTAAAGATTCCGGTTCAAAGGTTGCGCTTGTTTACGATAAAGTCCGAATGAACGGAGAATTGTTTCAATGGGATGAAGAAAAAAACTTGCGGGTACCTGTAAAGGCATAGACAAGGGCGAATAAAAGCAAAAACAAAAAAAAAACAGCAAGGAATCGGACCACACCTCCGCCCGGCCTCCCCAAAAACAAAACAAATAACCTTTGCAAACGTAAATGCGCGTAGTATCCTGAATAAGCTTGGCGCGCTAGAGTCTCTTCTTATCAGCCTAGAGCCTGACTTCATGGCGATTACAGAAACGTGGCTCACAGATGACATACAGGACAAAAAAATTGCCCCACCCGACTATGTGATTGTGCGCAAAGACTGATTAACGCGAGGGGGAGGAGTGCCTTTACTAATAAATAAAACAATTTCTTTCGCTGTCTTACCAGAAGTCGAGAATGCCGAAGCACTTTTTTGCAAACAGAGTTTTGGTGCGACTACAATAAGTGTCGGTTGTGTCAACCGTAGCCATTCGACTGATGAACGCGCAATGACATCATTATATCAGTATATGGAACTTCACGTATAAAAAGCCAGGCTGATCCTTCTTGGTGATTTCAACTTTCTAGATATCGACTGGCCAACCATGTGTTGTCGTTCTCCTTGTTCAGAAATTGTTTTTGATATTAAGCTTAGTTTTGAGTTGTCACAAATTGTCAACGAGCCCACACGTGTTCAAGGCAATGCATCCAACATTCTCGACCTCATCTTTCGCAGCAATCACTTTTCGATCGATAAAGCTACCTTAGCAGTGCTAGATGGAATATCAGATCACAAATTAACATTATGCCCAACTCCCATTCTGGCCACAACAAATCATTCTATTTCGAAAACTAGTTATCCAGACTTTACAAAAGCTGACGACTCAAGAAGAGTTAATTACTTAATTTTCAAGTATCAGTCATTTGAAAAACTCACTTTCTTCAGACACTGATATAGACGCATTATGGGAAAGGTTTAAAGCCATTGTATCCCACTACATCAGTGACTATATACCAACAAAAACAAAAGGAATAAATAGAAATAACCCATAGAAAACACGTGATGTCATTCATGCAAAGCGCAAAGAGCAGTGACTAAGAAAATTGCTCAAAACAAAAGAAGCTCCTCAACATAAACGTGAACTCACGTGTGCTGTCAATGAAATGAAAGCAAAGATTAGTACAGCGAAAGCAAATTACTTTTCAGTTACGCTTGCTAACTTTTTAAAACATTCCCCTGGAAAGTTCTTAAGTATCTTAGCCCCAAAAAACAAAGCAACACTCAGTGGTCAGGAACAAAATTTAGGTTTCGCAAATTCCTTAACTACATATTTCCAGCCAAGGTAGGCAAGAAGGAGGCTGGAGACAAGTGGCACAAACACTAGGAATAGGAGGGGAGAGTTATTAGTGGACTTTGCAGAACAGAATAATATGCGGATAATGAATACCTTCCTCCGCAAGCGGTATAGCCGAAAGTGGACGTGGAGGAGCCCGAATGACGAGACAAGAAATGAAATAGACTTTATACTCTGCGCTAACCTGGGCATAATGCAAGATGTGGACGACCTTGACCAGGTGCGCTACAGTGACATATGATGGTAAGAACTAGAATTAGCCTAGACCTGAGGAGGGAACAGGAGAAACTGGTACGTAAGAAGCCTATCAATGACTTAGCAATAAGAAGGAAAATAGAAGAATTCCAGATCAGGCTACAGAACAGGTAGACGACTTTAGCTCAGGAAGAGGACCTTAGTGTTGAAACAATGAATGACAATCTTATAGGAGTCGTTAAGGAGTGTGCAATAGAAGTCGGTGGTAACTCCGTTAGAAAGGATACCAGTAAGCTATCGCAGGAGACGAAAGATCTGATCAAGAAACGCCAATGTATGAAAGCCTCTAACCCTACAGCTGGAATAGAACTGGCAGAACTTTCGAAGTTAATCAACAAGGGTAAGACAGCTGGCGTAAGGAAGTATAATATGGATAGAATTGAACATGCTCTCAGGAACGGAGGAAGCCTAAAAGCAGTGAAGAAGAAACTAGGAATTGGCAAGAATCAGATGTATGCGTTAAGAGACAAAGCCGGCAATATCATTCTAATATGGATGAGATAGCTCAAGTGGCTGAGGAGTTCTATAGAGATTTATACCGTAGCAGTGGCACCCCCGACGATAATAGAAGAGAGAATAGTCTAGAGCAATTCGAAATCCCACAGGTAACACCGGAAGAAGTGAAGAAACCCTTGGGAGCTATGCAAAGGGGAAAAGCAGCTGGGGAGGATCAGGTAACAGCAGATTTGTTGAAGGATGGTGGGCAGATTGTTCTAGAGAAACTGGCCACCCTGTATTCGCAATGCCTCATGACCTCGAGCGTACCAGAATCTTGGAAGAACGCTAGCAGAATCCTAATCCATAAGAAAGACTTGAAAAATTATGGACCGATCAGCTTACTGTCCGTTTCCCGCAAATTATTTACTAAGGTAATAGCAAATAGATTCAAATTAATGTTTGATGTGTTATGGCGCAAAGGTCAAGTATGGCCAAAGAGCGCCATGTCCGAGGTAATGAGTTCGTAGTATAAGTATGAGTTCTATGAACTTGGTGTGACCTGGCGGTAAAGGGGCCTTAACATGGTCGCTCTAAAGTGCGTAAATTCTGTATAAGATTATGGCGATGACTTATGACGTGTACTATGAACATTAGGAAGCATTTAAAAAGATTAATACTATGGGTAAAAATATATCAGGTTATGATATATGCTAGAGCGCTACTGCCTCCTTAGAGCCCTTGAAATTCCTTAGAGGCCTTGAGGCATGTGCTATGCAAAACAATTACCGCAGCGGCATCCTCTGGAGCGAGGATGCTCTACGAATTTAGTGGGCTTATAACGTGCAGAAATACGTCATTTAAGAAGTTGAGAACTGCCTTGATGTTAAAAAGCGCTTCCTTACCAAGAAACATAGCCGGGTGTAGAGGGATGTAATAATGGTATGCAAGCGGAAAATGTTTCTTTCAGATTTGGCTTTCCGACACTCCAAGAGGACGTGGAGGACGGTCAGTCTCTCACCACATCGACCACGGTTGGCGGTTCATTTCCAGTAAGCAGAAAACTGTGGGTACCAAATGAGTGCCCTATTCTGAGGCGACAGAATAGGATATCTGTTCGCCGAGATTTTGTTGGAGAGGGCCAAAAACCTAAGTGGGGCTTTATGTCGTGCATTTTATTATTTGTTTCTGCGTTCCACATGCGTAGCCAATGTTGTCACAGTTTCCTTCTTAAGAAAGGCTTCAGATCTGTGACAGGGGCAGCAGCCGTCGTCAAAGTGGTTAGTGATGTGAGTGATGTGGCAATTTTGTCAGCTAGTACATTACCCTCGATGCCTCTATGGCCAGGTACCCAGCATATTACTACGTGTCTATGTGACAGATAAATATTGCATAAGAGCGAGTAAAATTCATTGACAACAGGATTTGTATGCTTTTGTAAGGAAATCAGCGCTTTTACAAGACTTAACGAGTCTGTAAATACCATTGCTCAGTGGAGTGTTCATTTATTTATGTGTTTTACTGCAGACAGCACTGCATAGGCGTCTGCAGTGAAGATACTTGTTAGCGGGTTCAATACATCACCGTTAGAAAAAGTGGGACCAACAGCAGCATAAGATACACCAGGATGTGATTTGGAAGCATCTGTGTAGAATTCTAAGCACGAGTACTTCAATTGAAGTTCACGGAAACGCATAGCGATTTCGATGTCAGGTGCGTGCTTTGTGACCTCTACAAAGGACACGTCCCCGTCTATCACCTGCCGCTCCCAGGACGGTAATGGCTTAGCTGGAGGCATTAGGCGATGTTCGAGAACGGGGACACCCATTTCTTCGCTAAGTTCTCTTGCACGGAGTGATAAAGGAAGTCTTATGGAGGGTCTATTACGCAAAAGTGTTTCGCAGGTCTGGTCGATTTCAGTTGTGAAACACGAATCTTCTTTATTAGATCGCACTTTGAGAAACTATGTGAAGCTGATGTATGTTCGCTGAAAATGGAGTGACCACTCATCTGACTCTACATATAGACTTTCGACAGGGCTTGTTCTGTATGCGCCAGTGGCCCGGCGGATACCCAGATGATGAACGGGGTCTAACATCTTTAGCGCGCTCGGTGCGGCAGAGTGATAAACCACGGCACCATAGTGCAGTCGTGATCGAACTAGGCTCCTGTAAATATTCAATAAATACTGTCTGTCGCTACCCCACGTTGTGTGGGATACGATTTTAAGTAAGTTCATTGTTCTAAAACATCTTTCTTTAAGATATTTTACGTGAGGAATGAAAGTAAGCCTGGAGTGAAGTATAACACCAAGAAATTTGTCCTCTTTGTTTACAGGAATTTGTCGTCCGCCCCTTTCTACGCAAGGATCTGGGACCAGGCCTCTCTTTCTTGTGAAGAGAACACAATAACTTTTGTGGGGGTTGACTTTAAATCCATTTTGGTCTGCCAATTTGGACACCTTTTTTAGGCCCTGCTGTACCTGTCTTTGGCATACTGTGAGGTTGCAGAATTTGAAGCCTATTTGCATATCGTCTACGTATAAGGAGTAAAAAATGGCCGGTGGTAGTGAAGCACGTAGTGCGCTCGTCTTAACGATAAAGAGAGTGCAGCTGAGCACGCCTCCCTTGGCTACACCAGTTTCCTGCGTAAAAAGACGTGACGGTGCATTGCTGACTTACACGGAAGGTACGGTTGGACAAATAGCTTTGAATTATTTTCAACATACTTCCGCAGATGCCCATGCCCGACAAGTCTCGCAAGATGCCGTAACGCTATGTTGTATTATATGCCTTCTCCATATCGAGGAATAGCAAGAGGAGATACTGCTTGTGTAAAAAAAAATCGCGGATATATCCTTCAATGCGCACAAGATGATCGGTTGTCGACCGCCCTTGTCTGAAGCCACACTGATAGGAATCGAGCATATTGTTGAGTTTAAAAAATGTATGAGTCTGTGAATTATCATTTTTTCAAAAAGCTCGCACAGGCACTTTGTAAGAGCTATCGGACGATAACTGGCTGCCAAGGAAGGGTCTTTTCCCTGATTCAGAACAGGAACCCCAATCGCTTCTTTCCATGTAGATGGGAGGTATCCTGCAGCGCAAATAGTGTGGAAAAGTTTGAGTAGTGTAACTTCTGCGTCAGTATGTAAGTTTCTGATCATGTCTTACATGACTCTGTCAGGTCCCGGTGCAGTGCTTCTGCCTGCGTTCACGGCAACTATCAACTCGACAATACTGGAAGGCTGGTTATAGGGTTCATTCTGTCTACATTTTCGTATTATTGGCTTAGATTCTTCTATTTGTTTATATTTGAGAAAGGATTGAGAATAATGGGTTGAGCTCGACGCGCTCTCAAAGTGATCCCCAAGTGAGTCTGCCTGATCTTGCAGGGTATCGCCTTGTGTGTTTACCAGAGGGAGTGATTGTGCTTGTCGCCCTCTTATCCTATTAAGCCTCTTCCAGGCTTTGGCCTCATCCGTGTACAAGCTGATGCCCGATAAAAACTTCGACCAACTCTCTCTTCTGGCCTGTCGGTGCCTTCTCCTGCCTTGGGACTTTACTTTCTTAAAGTTAACAAGATTCTCCGCGGTGGGAGAGGTGCGTAGCAACCCCCACGCTTTGTTTTGCTTTTTACGAGCGATCCTACATTCGTCGTTCCACCGCGGGACACGCAGTTTGCACGCCAAGCCGTATACTTCTGATATGCATTTAGAGGCGGCATCTATTATGAAGGCTGTAAAATATTCCACTGCAGCATCAATTTCTAACGAAGACATGTCAGCCCATGAGATACTAGTAAGAGTTCAAAATTTCTCCTATTTATTTATTTATTTATTTATTTATTACAAATACTTTCAGAGCCCGAGGGCATTACAGAAAGGAGTGGGTAGTACATATACAAGTGTGCAATAATACAATTTATGAAAATACAAGTTAACAAAATAAGTAATCTTCAATGGCACTTCTGAACTTAGTGTCAATAATGGCAGCGATGGATGCAGGAAGGTGGTTCCATTCTGCACTGGTTTTTGGAATGAAAGAATAATTATATAAGTTGGTTCGGCAAAATGGCACACCAACTTAAACTTGTGGTCCACACGCGATGAAATGTGCGTCGGTTGAAGAAAAAGACAGCTTTTTAACACTTCATTTTGATGATAGATTTTGTGAAAGAGGCAGAGACGAAGAAATTTACGATGTAAAGACAGATCAGGCAGGTTTAGTGTGTTCTTCATAGTGGATACAGAAGCGTAGCGGGAATAATTTGATAGAATAAACCGGGCTGCGTGATTCTGAACAGATTCCAGGGAAGCGATTAGTATGGATTGACTGGGGTCCCAGATGCTGGATGCATATTCTGGTTTTGGACGGACTAAAGCTTTATAAAGAATTAATTTTAAGGAAGACGGCGCTTTGAAAAAGTTTCGGCGCAAGTAGCCAAGGGTGCGGTTAGCATTGCGGGTTACGTAATCAACGTGCATGTTCCAGAATAGGTCATTAGTAATGTTGATGGCAAGGTATTTGTAGGAGTTAACGGCATTCAAGGGGGCTCTTTTAAGGAAATAGCTGTGGTTTGTACTGTGAGGGCGCCGGGTTATTCTCATGGTTTTACATTTATTAACGTTTAATTGCATAAGCCATTTGTCACACCATAGAGATAACTGATCGAGATCTTTTTGCATATTTAGTGAATCATATAAATTCGTTATTTTGTTGTAGATTACGCAGTCATCTGCAAAAAGCTTAATTGATGAAAAAACAATACTGCCAGGAAGATCGTTTATATATACAAGAAACAACAAAGGGCCCAGTACAGACCCCTGTGGTACGCCGGACGTAACAGGAGAAAGAGCAGAAGAATAATTGTTAGCAGCTACATATTGAGTACGGTTTGAAAGAAAGTCTTTAATCCAGTTAAATACGCTAGTGTCGATATTAAATTTACTAAGCTTCAAGAGCCAGGAAAGGGCGCCACCTTAACAAACTACTCGACGTCTCAGCAGGACCCCTCGTCTTGTCAATGCGTTCATAAAAATTACTCTGCAAAAATGGTCGACTTAGACCTCCACCTTGACTTTCCCGCTGTAATGGTGACTCTCCTCCCCCTCCGTAAACAGGACTCACCATTGCACATGCTAACTGTCTACTGTACACCCACATTGCCGAATGTATCATGCTCGCACCTTTTTTAGCCGTGCGCCTAGAGTTACGGGTCGGGACCCCTTTTAATTGTTGGCGATTTCAGCGCCCGCACTCGAGTCTGCGGGGACCGGCGTGAAGAGAAACGGGGACGCAAGTTGGCGGAGCTTGCGTCAACGTTGGGCCTCACTCTTCACACAGACCCCGTCCACCCAACCCGTATAGGCAATTCCGTGACTCGGGATACGTGTGCGGATTCGACCTTTACCCGCAACATTCAGTATGCGGACTAAGTCAACACCGAGGAAACCCTCGGTAGCGACCACTGCATCTTAAACACTACAATTCGGACCATGCCATTAGAAAAACCCACAACACAGGCCCCGCTCCCAGATTGGTCCAAGTTTCGGCAAAATTACAACACAGTGACATCTATACTCGAGCAAGGCTACCAGTCATGGTCCCAACAATTCGTTTCTAGCCTTCGCTCCACCGAAACCAAAATGGAGCTTTCCGAGGCGGTATCTGACGTGGATAACCACCTCCTCCACGGTATACCTTGTGGCGCAAAATACATTTCTTGAAGAGGGACAGAAGAAAGGAAGACAATGAAGCGCAAACAGTTGGCGCTTCTCTGTCTTCTTTTTTTCTGTCCCTTATCAAGAAATGTGTGTTGCGCCACAAAGTATACCTAGGAAATCTAAGCACCAACTTGCCCAAGAAGAAGTCCTTTTGGAACACCTCCTCCACCTCTGGGAAGCTCGGCATTGCCTCGTTCACCGTTGAAAAGCATAACCGCAAATTTAAGGCTCTAATTGCGGAGCTCACCCAGCAGACGGCCGAGTATGCAGCCCAACTCGCAGACACCAAGTGGGTGGATCGTTGCAACACGGCGGCGCGGCAGATGTCCAGCAGGAATACCTGGCGGCTCTTCCGCGCCCTTATTGGCCCAACGCAGACACGCACAGAAACTCGTAAACATCTGCAACGTACTATACACAGCTTTCACGACAACACAACTCAGCTAGCGCACAAGTTACGGGACCAATAATTGTGCGCTACGCAGGACCTCCGCGGACCGGCGTACTCTTATGCAGGTCAGGAGAACGCTGAGCTGGATCAGCCGTTCCAGCTCCACGATCTACGGGCAGTCCTGGCGAAAATGAAACGTGGCACAGCTCCGGGTCGGGAGAAAATTAGTCAAATTATTTGCTAATTTACCCGACCAGGCCTACCAGTCCTTTGGGTTGCTCAATTTGGCTCGGGGACACGCCACTCCCCAACGATTGGGAAACCACTCGGGTCACTTTCATTCCCAAAGCTGGTAAGGCCATCAACACGGACAACCTTCGCCCCATCTCTCTCACCACGTGTGTGGGCAAACTAATGGAGACGATGGTGCGTGACAGATTGTCCGAGTTCATGGAAAATCAATACATCTTCGCAGACTCCATGTTCGGGTATCGCCCGCACAAGTCCGCGCTGGATGTTCTACTACAACTGAATCAAGACATCCTTGATCCGGTCGAATGCCCCCAAAACGATAAGGTCGTACTCGCCTTAGACATGAAGGGGGCCTTCAACAACGTTACTCACGAGGTAATTAATGTTCACTCATCTTTCACAAACCGGGTGCGGATGCAATGCGTTGAGATACATTCGGCAATTTTTGACAGATCGTGAATCTTACATTAAAATCCGGGACACTGAACACTCGCCCTGAACACGGCTTGGTACAAGAGGAACACCACAGGGTGCAGTGCTGCCTCCTTTCCTGTTCAATCTGGCTATGATGCACCTGCCGGCCCAATTGGGTGCTGTCACTGATGTGTAGCATGCGCTGAATGCCGACGACATCACCCTGTGGGCCACACAAAGCTCCCTCGGAGGCATTGAGGCCAACCTGCAACAAGCGGCGACCGTAGTGGACCGTTGTGCTCGCCACTGCGGCCGGCGACGTTCCCCTCAAAAGTATGAATTATTACACATACGCCTCTCACCAACGTGTACCACCGAAATCGAGCTCTCTCTGGAGACAGGACAAATTCCTAAACACACAGAAGTTCGGGTACTGGGGCTTTTCTTTCATGACATAGACGGTCGAACACAACCCTCACCAAGCTCCGTAAGGTGGGGGACAAGGCGGGCCGCATGGTCCGCCGTGTTTCCAACAAACGTGGGGGGTTGCGGTGCAAAGACGCCTTGCGGCTGGCGAATGCGTTCGTGACCAGTCGAATGTTATATTTGACTCCTTACCTCCACCTTCGAAAAGAAGACGAGGATGCACTCGAAGTCATCCTCCGCAGAATTATTAGGAGAGCCCTCGATCTCCCCGAGAACACCTCCAATCAGCGTCTCCAGGGTCTATGAATGGTGAAGACGTTGCGGGAGCTCCTAGAGGTTCACTTAACCAACCAATACACCCGCCTCTCTAAAACACTGTCGGGTCGGCGCCTCCTCGCCCGATTACACATCCAACACACCACCCTTATGGAAGAGCGAGTACGACGCCCTTTCCAGTGGAGATGCGCCCTCCCCGGACGCCCTCTTCCTAACATGACACGTGAGGACCATAATGGTCGGCGCCTGGCGCGGGCGGAAGACATGGGCCGCTATTATGGGTCGAAACCCGGCGCTTATTACGTGGAAGCCTCCGGCCTCCACCATGGGGGATGGTACACGGCCGCAGTCGTCTACCAGTCCATAACAGTTAACGGGCTTACATTTCGCGCCCGCGACATAACTCATACGGAGGAGGTCGCCATTTCACTGGCTGCTACCCACTCTGATTCGAAAAGAACTATCTCCGACTTGCGAGGAGCCTGTCGGAACGCCGAGAACGCTGGGCTCCATACTTAGCCCACCGACTACTTCAAAGTTGCACCTACACCCGGGACCCCGCTCACAGGAACATAGTATGGGCTCCTGCTCATATAGGTCTCGAGGGGAATGAGGCAGCCGATGCCACCGCCCGCGCGCTCTCTCCGGGCTTACTTTCTCGACCCCCTAGATCTAAAGCCCCTTAAGCCCGGAATACATGGAGCGTTTTTGAGGCGATTTTCGCCTCACGGCGCCGATTTGACGCCCGGCGTCGAGAAAAACGCCCGCCGCCGCCGATCAGGACCGGCTAGATTTTGACGCAGCGCGCACGCATGTGACGCTACCGTAAGTGCCTGTCGGAGTCACTTCCTGCTTGCCGTCCGCGCGAAGTAAATGAAAACTCTTTTTAAAATTAGTTTTCAGCAACGAGAGCCACAACCAATGTACAGAACGAAGCTCAGATAGAAACTCTGCACAATCCGCACGCCGTTTCAGTCGCACAAGGTTGCCAGACGAAACATTTCCGGCCAACTCTCTCCGCTGAACATCCACAAAAATATCGATACAATACTAAACATACCTGGTAATGTTTATAGACATATTAGGGAGGTATTTATTGCATAATTTATTAATTATTACACAAGCAAACAACATATAAGCATTGTTCGTTTATTTAGTGGTAGCCAAAACATTTTTGCCTTGTCTGGCCACACTGCGGCGGCGTTCGCCGCTCGTGCGCCTCATGTAGCCTGGCCGGCGTCCCGCCAGCGCGTTTCTTTTTTTTTTTTGGCGCGCGATAATCGCAGGAGAAAAACGCCCCATGTAGCCCCCGCTTTAAACTTCGTAAAGCAGCGACACTCTCCTGCTCCGCCTTCACTGTTCCTGGTTTCTCCTCTCTCTCACGCTCCCTCCTCGACCGTGGTGTCGCCTACGCTGCTCGAGCGCAGGAGACGGGCTTTTACCGAATGAATGCACGCATAGCAAGGCTTAGGCGTTCGCGTTGGCTTTCCATCTCCGCGTAACTTCGTATACAGCATAGAATTTCTATTCGGACGGTTACACAAATTCAATGACGGCAGCATTTGTTTTATTATTCCATAACTATTTCTTTAATAAGTATGCGAAGCAGTGTTAACGCTGTGCGTTGACGACTGCGAATGTATCGCGTGCCCTACAATTAGGTACGCAACATTTGTCCAGTGCGTGTCGCAAGATCTCGTTGCGAATGGTTGTAAATAACACGTTTATGATAGAATTCCAACATCTTGACTTCCAGCAAGCCCTCAGTAGCTTAACGAATCTGCGCTGCCCTTACCATGTGAATTCGCGGTGCGTATCATCTATGACGTACAAAGGCTGACGGAGATCGCTGCTCTAAAGGCTCAAAAGTGTATTACAAGCTACAGTGCTGCCAGCATGCGTGCTTGCCCATCTAAGCGCGCGCGAAGGCTCAGAGGTGGGCGCTGGTGCAATTATGTTTCTCGTGTGTCAACATCGACAGAAATACCAAGGCCGATCATCGAGTAGGGATTCAGCGTAGATAAGAAAATAAAATAACTTTTTAGCATTCGTGCGCGAAGCGGGAGCGCGATAACTATGCCTAACTCTATCACAAACAAGACCATGGTGGGCTTGAGTGATTTTTTTCAGGTTAGTGACTTATCACAAATAACACTTCATCGTTCGTCTGTTCACTAAGTGACGTACTTGTCGCCAACCGAGTTGCACTGAGGTGCATGCATTGACGACGGTTGCGCTCCCTCCGAAATAACATTTGCGAGACATGACTTTATAGAGTAAAGTCATGATCGCGCCAAGAATCCCCCCACCATGACGCGGCCGAAATTGCGGCAAGTGAAATAATGTTTTGTATAGGTCAAAATGATATAAAACGGCATTCGAGTTGCAAGGTAACCGTTTATTTTAAGCATAGGTGCATTACAGATTTGGCTTTGCAGTCAAGTCCCTTTGAACCATTTATTGTCTAATTGCGTAATTAAACGCACCAGCCTAAGAGGCCTACAGCAAGCGCGTCTCAATTAGACATGGTGACTGTAGAAACTAATAGTGGAATGAGCGAGCAAGGGAGCGACTAAACGAGCAAACGACTAAGCACGAACGACGACTAAACCAACCAGGGAACGGGCGGGCGACCGCATGTTTTCTTTGCGAGTGCTCCACCGCCGCATCTTAAGCATCGCACACTTTAAAGCTCACGCGAATTAGTACATACGTCTTAGTTACCTATAATGCTGTCGCTCGGCGACGAACGCACCGCGTAACACAGTTTCGGGAGAGCACGTACGCTTTTCATCGGCGCCACTGTATCGCAAATCCACCGGGAGACCGCCAACGAGGAACACGAACAAATGTGGCAAACAAATCTATTCTATCTAAAGGAGGCTATTAAGTAACCACAACAGGCAGAGAGTTGCTCTCCTAAGAACAGCGTTCATGATCGAGACTGAAATTTTGACAAAAGGACTGCGCTGAATCTTAAAAATTTCGTAATCATGTTATCGCACGCAGCCTCGCGTGCCCACGAACTCCAGCCGGTTGGCGCACAAAACGCACATTAGAAACTTACATAAACATGGAAATAAACTGGAATGTACTGGAAGCTGCATTTGTGTAACAAAGGAAGCAATGGTCCTAATAAATAGTAAGTGGTTTATCTAAAAAGCCCTGTACAAGAGGCAAAGTTGTACCTCTCTGGCAAAAACAAAGTTGCAACGAATAATTTGCAAACCAGCAAATACATTAATTAGCACACTGACATGTCACACTTTGCGCACCTCTCCAGTCTCCTAAAGTAAAAAGAGCACCCTGAATTGGAAAAAGGTTTAACACATGTAGCCCAGAGGAAATTCTTTGCCAGTTCACCCACACTTTCACATCCAAAAACATCTGCCACAATGTCCAGGCATAGTTCCAGTGATGTTTACCAATTCACCTCCACTTTCACGTCCAAAAATATTTGGCACACAGTCCAGGCTTCAGAGATAAACAGCTTGAGAGCACACCACTGATTATTCTGCAGTCCCGCTGCAAATTGAACTGCCGCGCATGCTGGTAGTGGTTTCAATGAACTCTAAAAACTAGGAAGGGTATCGCAGGAGTGAAGCTGCCGGTTCACTCTTCAAAGCGTCGTTTTACTCTCGCAAAATGTCGAGGAGAGTGAAATGCATTGTTCACTCTGTCACCAAGGAGAGAGTGAAATGTGCTTTTCACTCTCCCCTTCAGAGAGAGGGAGTGAAAAGACTCTTGCGACAATAGAAAAGAGAGACTCTTGCGGCAATAGAAAACAAAACGGTGCGTAATCTTCTGCTTCAACTGTAGGTGGCTGGCCCCGAACATGGCAATGTATCATTCATGCACGCTGAGCAAAGAACACATCGTTTTGCTTCTAAGAGAACAGGCTGCCGCAGTTCAAAGGAACGCGTAGCGAGCGCTCTACTTTTTCACTCGGAGTGGCTCCACCGCGCGCGCGCGCGCTCAAGATCGCGGAACAACACGTCACCGGAGAAAGATGATCGTCCAGCGAGCAAAGGCCAGCCGAGGGAGATCGTGTGTCGGCCATCTCGCGTCGCCACGAAAACACGACAGTCGTTCGTCATGCCTTGGATATAACAACAAATCCTCCACGGTAAGTGAATTCTAACTTAGGTGCACATCTCCGTATATGTCATGCTATCGCCAGGAAGTCGTCGCTGCGCTTAGCCGACGCGATTGACAAAGGACTAGGCGTACGCGCTGTCTCTCGATGTCAATCGAAAAAGCCAGTCGTCGCGATAACTGCATGTGATTTTATCACTTTGCCGTTGTCCGTAAGAGCTTTAAAAATCGCAAACGCTTCCAGAACTATGGTATGTTCAATAAGACGCCAGGCGAGAGGACGCTTAAAATGGTTAGTTCACCAGCCCGTGATTCCGAGCCTATGCGGAGCGTGATTAGCGTGCGTTTTGTGTGCTTGAATTTATTCAGTTTGGCAGTCTACTGTGTACGGAACGCTGTTGAACTAAGCAATCACATAACAGAAGGCGTCATTTCGCTGGCAGCATGCTTTCTTTTTATAAATAAACCGCGCGCTTGACGGTGTCTCGCGCAGGGGGAATCTGCCACCACTGAAGTTACGTGCAGCACCAGTGATAGTTAGAAACTTTGCCGCAGGCATTCAGCTGCATGCTGCAAGAGGTCAGTTGGGCGCGTTATCTTGAACTTACTGAAAACGCATGAGGAATCCATGTTTTATGCTGAAAAAAGTATAAACCCCATATAAGCGATCTTGCGCGCGGCAGCTACAAGCGACGCGACGGAGATGGCTGTCGCGTTCGCTCGTCGCCTACAAGTCGTACTCCGTACGAGCGACGATTTTGAGCGACGCCTCCCCGGTGTTGCCGGCATGAGGGCTGCAGTCACGCGTGACGCGTGCTTTAGTAATTTACGTTGAGGTATTTTACTATAAAAAGTAGCATAAAATATTTTCGGAGGTCTTGCAGTACGTTCTTATCCTTGCACGTATAAAAATTGAATCATTTGCTCGTTCCGCGCGACAATCGGTAGTATTTGAGCGATGTATGTACTAGTACATCCAGTTCCGGTTTCGCGCTATTGGCTAGTCGCTCATAGCACCTTCGGGCGACGAGCGACGATTTCTAGATTTCAAGAACCGAGCCATCTGTTCAAGCGAAGGCCCGTTTTGTCGCTCGAAGCCGTCGCTCGTCGCCGTCGCGCATTAAATCGCTCTCACAGTGTTTATCCCTAAGACAACTGTTTTTGCTCATGTTGAAATGGTGTGATTATAGGTCTGGTTTTGTCTCCTGTTGCGGTTTTCGTGCACGGTGCGAAACTGAAAGGGTGCTTATGGTCTACGAACTCGGTGAATTGTCGAGCAGTTAGTTACGCATCGGCATCGAATATAACGGCTGCTGTGTGGAATTACAATTGCAGGGGCGCTTTGCATACGCTTATTGTTTTGGACATGCCTGTGCATTTGCTAATATGACTTGGCGTGTCAGAGTTATGTCATATGAACAGCTAAATCAGCCTTCCTCTGGCGGTTACAAGCGTAATGTGTGCATTTTGCTATAGCGTGGCAGGTAAAGATGTGTTTATCGCTTGAATATTTTTAGTAGAGAAATAAAATATCAAAATAAAATGTTGCTTTAATTCCGTGTTACCAGTCTGTCGCACACAGAACAATAGGTTGGTGTAATAAACTAATAACTGCGGTTTAACTGCAACTTTTACATGCCTACAAGAATCTAAAATGCTAGATTTCAAACTGCAGCAGTTGTCGGGTCTGTCAAAAATGAACTCCACTGCGCACCTCATGCATGAAAATAAGTTCATGCCTTTTAGTAAGCTTAGATGCAGGCCGCAGTGAACTTGTTAGTATTGAAATGTGGGTAAGCTTGCCATAACAAGCCTTGTTGCCCTTTTTTATAGGCACATCCATATATCCATTGAGCTGAAGGACAATATTTTCATCCCTACTGAGCATCATGTTTGCAGCTATAATCCTCAAATTAGGGCTTCAGCAGTGGCACAACCAGGGATGGTGCGGGAGCGGGGGGGGGGGGGGGGGCACGCTGGGCACGTGCTTAGGATGTGTCACAAGTGGTGTTTGCGATACACCAGACTCATGACAGACCTATGACGTCTGAAAATGACCAATATTCTATTCATTAGCCGGAGTATTCTAAAATCCATGAAAAACAAGGATGAACTGTGGTTTATTTGTTTTTTTGCTTAAATCTAAAAATTGAAGTTAGTTTAGTAGTTGACTGTTGCAGTCATTTGGATGTTTTGCATGCATTTCACTAGGAAGACTAAGAGCTAAGACTTTTTTATTGCCATGGCCTTGACTGTCATGTTGTTTTGCACCACGCCCTTGTGTTGACTTTTGCATACGATATTTTTCAGGCACCCGCTTTATATAACGCAAGAAGGCAGCTGCAAGGACACGAGGATGTGAAAGAGCCAGTGCAGCGCGACTTCACGTAGTGCAGAGGAGCCAATGCCAAAAAATCAAAATACATTGGCATGTTATTTGGACAAGAAAACTAGTATGTGGGTATATTGGGTGTACCATTTGACCAAATGTCAACAAAATCAAGATACAGTATGTTACACAAAGATGAAAATTCTCACGTGCTCCAGGCAGTCATCTTAACATCGTATATTTATGTAATGTCTCTGATTGGAAAGTCAAATCAAGTATGCTCTCTGGAGACAAACACATAGCAGCAAGTGTCATTGAAAAGTTAAAAATGTGTTTTAAGAAAGGTGATTAGTTCTGAGAAGTGACTGCTTTTTGTCTTGCCTCTCAACAGATATATCCATGTGATAAAAAAATAGTGGTACAATGAAATTGCATATTTGCTTAGCGACATGATACATACTTGCAATGAGCATGGTGCCTGTGTGTACTATAAAAAGCGACAGCCCATGCTTGGTTAGGTTAGGCCCACTACAACATGCAGGCATGGGCGATTGGCGCTTTTTTTATTTCTGTGTCGTGAGGTTTATTGACGTGCGTATAGGTGCAGTGGCACGCAGTATGGCTAGTACAAAAAAAAGGGGGGGGGCAGATATATGTAGCTCACTGTACACGACACAGGGCAAAGGAAATCCGTGTTCAGTAACTATGTTAAATGCCATGTACGTAAATTTTACAACGCTACTTGTTCGAAGCGCGCACAGGTGCATATTGAAGAAAAGTTTCCAGGGTAGATAACTTAGTTCGTAATTTACACTAAATTTGCTCTAACCACGAGACATAATAATTTGAATATACTGCACGGAAAAACCTAGAGCGAATTAAATTGTGTGTCAGCTTCGTGTGTATACATATAGTCTTTCCTATGCATTAGGTTTTTTGCGTAATGCATTAACAGTTGACAGCCTATCTTATGATGTGTACTCTGTTTACATTACAGTTGTTTATTAGTTTACTCGTTTGTTTTGTGACTGATGAAATGCCGGCATATATATATTTTCAACATTTGACATAACCCTGTATGTTTTGCAGGGACAACCCAGGACGTGCATTTCTCAGCACCCAGTCAACTGCCAAAAGTGACTCAAACACAGGCCACCAGTAAGTGGACATCAGTTGCAATTTCACATTATGCAGTTGGCGGCTGCCTTGTACGGAGGCTTTTTTTTTAATGAGATGGTGATGTCGTTCTAATGTACATTTTGACCACAAAGGTGCGATCATGTCTCACAGAGGCATATATGGTTGCTATTCTCTGCGAGGGACGTGTTCTCGTGTTTGTGAAGCATTTGTGTTTGGCAGTATTGTCGCCCAATGAGTCGGATATAAACACTAACTCGCCACTGCCGGCAAGTAGTTGCGAGAAACGCATTATGACGCTGTAAAGTTATTTCATTAATTCGAAAGAAAGTTTCGCAGCAGGAAAAAAGGTTGCTATTCCAGGTTAACATGTCTTTTTCTCACAGGTTATTTAGCCAAATTGTGGATGCATGAAATTCGTGACTTATGAATAGATTTTAATTTATTTTTTAGTAATGCTTCTAAAAGAGACTAGAAATAGCATGTGACTACCTCTGCAATCAGCAGACCATACATTTACAGTCATAAGTGGCAGTTCCATGCAGTCTGGCACTTTATATAACCTTTCCTTTCTGCAACATTGGAACTGGTGGCTGCGTTTTCAGAAGGAGAAGTGCACTTGACACTGTATATGAATGTGTGAATTCGGTTTTCTTTGTATGTGTCGGCTCACTCACAAACAGTGCAAAAATCTGTTGTACCATGAGCCTGACGACGCCTTCTGCTGCTAGAAATGCGGCACTTCATATTTTATAGTACTGCATGACATTTAAATCAAAGCTACCACATAAAATGATCAAGAAAACTAACCGCTGTTATAGCTGTTTTCCTCAAAGAACGCTTGTCCTTTATGGGCTGTGTTAATCTGAGCTCTCCACCGATGTTTCAGTAGTATTATCCCTTAGTGAGTGAGGGATTGGGGGCAATTAATCGTGTTAGTGTTTAAGTGGTGTCCTAATTATGTGCATTTGTTCCAACAAAGTTGTCTAGATTACTTTATTGTGTAGTGTAAAGCTTATGAAACCATCAGCAACTACTGAGTTGCTAACACGCATATGGATTTGTCACTATACATGTGGAACTCGGCTGTACCACTGCAGTGCTGCGGAAATTGCCTTCACCAGCGGCTTTGCAACAGCTGTTTCGCAGCATGTCGGTATGTGTTAATTTATAATTAGGTTGAGATGGGCTAGTATTATGGACCACTGCTATTCTGTATTGTGACAGATCCATATGATAAGGGATGAAATGGGCACAGCGAAAACCTTTGAATTTTTACTATGGTACATAAACAGGCTCTCCTTTTCGTCACTGGAGCAGGAGAGAAGGGCATGCAGGTACTCCTGAATGTACATATATTTCAAAACATGAGAGAGAGACACACACACAATTAAACTAAAGGCAGGGACGTTCCATCTTTCATCTTGAATTAAATTGTGCAGCGCAAAAATACAACACAGACCACAGAGAAGCACACATGTTAACAGGTTTGATACACACGTTAGTTCAACAGATTTGATACTTCAAGTGTGCTATTTTACACAAGGGAGAAGGGAAAGGGAGAAAATCTAAAAAAAAAGCGGAGTGGAAAAAAAGGAATCGTGCCAAAAAGCATGAGAAGCATCGCGCAGCCAGGATCACCAGCAGGACATCTAAAAAGCACTCTGATAAAATTACATACAGGACAACCTTACGTATAGTTTGTTTCAATCAACTCAGATCACATGCAGCCATTACTGCAATCAAGTTGTTTCCTTATGTCATATGAGAGAATGATGTGGGCCCAAAAAACTGTTTAGAGCTGAAGGATTATGTTCCATTGTAGCCTCATTGCCTGCTTTTTTATCATATTGTTATCAGCTGCTTATGTTAGGGACAAAAAGTAAGAGTACGAACTGTTTCCCGATTCGCCATTCCACACAACATGTCTTTGTGATTATATGTACATGCAGATGATCCATAGTTGAAAAATATTCAGTACAGTAGAATCTCATTACAAGATGCACTTGGTTGTAAGAGACATCTGAAAATGGTTTGGTTGGTTTTCCGATGTTTGCCACGTTAACAATACTGTATACAAGAGACACCTTTGTTACTAAGGATGACTTTTTAAGTATTCACTACTTCGAAGGGACACAACCCAGACACATTCACTTTGTGCAACTTGTGTGCTCCGAAGGGCGTAAAGATCACGCAATCCTTACACAAGTCAATCGCGCATGTCTTAGCATGAACCAGAAAAGGAGGGCAACGAGGACAGTGCAGGGCAGAAAGTGTCGGCAGTTGAAGGTGACGAGCGTCTAAGAGCACCTCAAAGGTACTGCGAGCAACAAGGCTTGCAAAGTGAAGTGTTTAAATTCCAGAAGTTGGGAAGGAAGCTAACACAATCTACAGTCACTAAAAAGCTGTGAATGTCTGCTTTAAAGGGCCCCTAAACCACCGAGGTTGAAATTTAGTTGCGGTGTGGCAGTTCTACACAATAAGGCAATGAACAGGTAGCCACGAGAATTTCTCGAAACGGTGCAGTAATAGTGGAGCTACGTGTGTTTGATTATCGAAAAGTAGTCCCCACTCATTTTACTCTTTCATCTGGTACACGCCATATGGACAGTATCGTCTTTTCCTTGCCTAGTACACCTCCAGATGTTACAGGACAGGCCAACACCAACAAGCTCTGTTGCTGCCGCGCTGGCCCGTCGTCCTGCGAGGGGTGGCGCTAATACAACGGAACTGTATGGTGACTCATGTTGAAGAGCCTCATAGGGAGACCCTTCTGTTGACGTTTCTGTTCTTTGCCCCCATTGGCTGCCCACAATGGCATCGCGCGCAACGCGACGAGGAAGAAGGAGTGTGTGTATTTGCTTGCAGGCCTTGCCGGCAGTCGTACACTTTCGTTCGACCAATCGACAGCACCGGAAACTGGTGACATCATCAGAGACAGCCTGGTGACGTCAGGACAAACTGGAGGGTGCAGGATAGGTCCAGAGAGGCGCACGGGGTCATTTTCTTCATATTGTGGTGCTCCGGCAGTGCTATGCACTCTGGCATTTGGCTTCGTCGATCGTGACGGCATTCTGATTTCGATACGCGTGTTTACTTGAAATGTTCAAAAAATGTCGAGAAGTGGTTTAGGGGCCCTTTAAGCCACCTTGAGCATTTATTCCTTCAGATATATCAAAACATACTTTAGTGATGATGCATAATAAAGTGATCTAGTCTGGCTCCTCAGTGTCTCAAAATTTTTGGTTTCGAGAGACATGTTTGCCGTGCCTCTTGAATATCTTCTGATGAGGCTTTACTGTAATATACACAAACAATTGTGGAACTCCTCCTGCAAGTATTATTCATTAAGCCCGGTCACTTATGTGCAAAGCTTGTGGTTAAGTCTTGACGTCCGTACTTTTTAGGGCTATGTTTATTAATTCATGCTGTTCTTATTGGTTCTTCGATGCAGGAGACAATGCCTACGAAATTATTGGCCCTGATCATGAGAGCCCTCAAGGGGCAAACATCTCTGTTGCAGAAGTGAGCCCGATACCACTTGGAAGTTAGCATGACAGATGACACGGCAGCAATAGATACAGAGACTGCCATGTCTACTGCAGCTGCAACAGTGTACGAGGCAAGCAGCAGCGCGTCAGCATCAGCAGCAGTGTCAGAAGGAACCACACCAGGCCTGGTAGAGCAACAAGTGTGCTATCACTGACTTTTTTTGTAGTGGATACAACTCATTTGCTCAACATACAAAAGCTTTTCACCACGACTGTGAGCCAGTGTTATTGTGCAGCAAGTGCAAGACTAAGTTAGGTGTTATAACACAGTACAAGCATCACTTTATTATATGCAAATGCAAACAGATTACAGTTGTTACCTCCCCAGCCAGCCCACATAGTGACAACAATGTGGAACACATGGTGGGACACACCTCTCTCCCATTACAAGATAGTAGAGACTGTCAGTGTTGTTGCTAGATTGACTGGTCTTTGTAGGCAACTAGAAGGACAACACAAGTGTCATAAGATTGTTGTTGATGTTGTTGTTGAATAGGTAAAAAAGTTTGATGCAGCTGAAGTGCCAACTGATATTGAGCAAATCAAAGGCAACCACCTGAGAAAGCAACACTATCGAAATTTGGGTATCTATGTACCGCCAACTCTGGTAAGAATGGCATAGGACAGAAGTGTGACGAAAATCACACAGACACTGCTGTTGCATCACTGGCCACAGTGAGCAGCGACTTGTAGGGCGAGAGAGTCAACTGAAACTAACATTATGATATAGTGTCATGCTCCCATGTGACCACTTTTCAAGTTATTTTGCAAGATACAGCTCAACCTCCAGAAACGAGACTGCAACTTGTCTGTAAAAAAGCTTTCACAAAAAATTAATCGTAACACTATTAACATAGCAGTATACTTTTTTTTTGTGTCGGTTCGAGGTTCCCGGCTGTCCATTAATGCAAAAATTGAGGAAAAAAAGAACATGTGTCGTAGTTATACCTTTTTAACAAGTACGAGGGGGGACAGAACTTTTCTAGTCATGCATCTTCATCATACTATCAAGTTTTTAAATGCCTTTTATAATTATTATTACCAGTTATATCTGAGTGCATTGTATGCATGTAGCAGGTGTAAAATCAGGTCAGTTGGATCAGATGCCTTATCTGCAAGCGAGCCCTATATTCAAGAAATTTGAATTAAAATAGTTACGTTAGAGACGCAGTCTTTCAGCACTTTATTGCCTGTGGTTTAAGCTTTGCTCAATACTTTTGTGGGTGGCAATTTCAACCGGCACAGCACTGCGCTTTGCCACAGTCACATTTGTCTTCAAAGCGGTGTTTACCATTTGTGTTGATCTGTTTGTGTATGCATAGAGCAAGTTCTTAATTTATATTTTTTTGCATTCTTGTGCTTGCACTAAGCTTGTATAAGGCAGTTACAAAATGTGCGTCACTATAACGAACTGTTCTGCTGAGCTTACACTTGCAAATAATCGTGTTCAAATGGCCGCACTTCTATGCGGGTGCACCGCTAGCTTTGTGTATGTTCTCATGTTTGTATAAAGCTTATATAAGCTAGTTAGAAAATGTATGTCACTAAGCATTGTGATATTCTTTAAAGAACTGCTTGGTTGGTTTTACACTTGTGAATTAGTATTGAGGCGGTGGTATTCCCATGTATGCCCACTGCTAGCTTTCTGTGTCCTCACGTGTTTGTATTAAGTTTCTACAAGGGAGTTACAGCATGTACGTCACTAAGCGCTGTGATATTTTTTAAAGAACTGCTTTGTTGGTTTTACACCTGTGAGTAATAGTACTCGGGTGGCACTAGTCAAGTGTAGGTACACAGGGACCATTTGTATACATTATGCTCATGTAAAGCAGTTACAAAGTATATGTCACTAATTACTGTGATATTTGTTGAATTGCTGTGATGGTTTTACACATGTGAATAATAGTGGTCAGGACACAGTACTTGCGGTGTATAGTTGAATTTATACACTGCCAAGACATGGGCTGTATACGTACCAAAAGAAATGTATGTCATTATATTGTTGTGATTATTACTATTTGGATTTTATTAAACTCTAATAAAATTGTTTCTTGTATCTATTGAGGTATGGCAATTTGTCATGCAACCAAACTGAGGACCTGAACTTGTGCGTACAAATAAACAGCTAATTTAAGAGTATACTGCTCATATTCTGCTAAACCAGTTTAACAAATCTTGTACTACAATGCTGGAAAAATGACAGAGCTGACTCGGATGTACAGAAAAAGTTCTGCACTGGCTGAAGGACTGCCCCACACTGGAGTTCGTAATGTTGCGTTTATTGGAGTAGAACAGAAAGTGCACTTCTATTAAAAATGCGACAGTCGGTGCAGAAACATAAGGCAGACGAGCGGATGTGGCACATTTTTTTCAGGGCCCTCCATGCCTACTACTGCATTTCTAGTCTTCCTGTGCTCTGCGTATAAGCCCCTGTTGAGCCAAGGTTTTTACTCCATGACAGTTGTTCTACTGGGTTCGTAGCAATATCGAAGAAAAAAATTCAATGGTTTTCAAGGACTTTCGAGGCCCCGACACAGTAACTTCAAGGACCTCGTGCAATGTGTGTAGTAGTTTTGACAGGCAATAACTTGTTCAAGAACACCGTTAACTTTAATGCAAACAAAAGAAAACAAAACAAATCGCATTTCAGTGATTTCAAACATTTGAAAGACTGCTAATTTGCCTTTCACCGCCCACCACTAAACGCACACAAGGAAGCATTTCAAGAAAGCGCTCAAAGTTTTTCTGCAATAGCACAATTAACTACTTGGACCTGCAACATTTGCAGTTTTTGAATACTGTTTGGTTTGACAGTGTATGTGATGTCATCTGTTGCCTCAGCTTTTTTCACCATCAAATAAGCAATAGTCATTTCTAATTTCCTTTTATTGTGTCTGTCGCTCTCAATTTACTCTTCACGGCTTCTCTTCGAATGCCTCAACTGTTGAGCTTCCTGCTTCTGCTCCTCCAAGCACATTTGTCGCCGGTTCCATGTGCATAAAACTGGTATCTGCAGCTCCTTTGTAATTTCAACTTTAAGGATGTCGCTTTCCTTCTATTACCTCCAGAGACAATTTTCTGTGACATGCGAAAGAGTGTCACAGAAGGGAAAAAAAGCGCTTGGCAATGTCTGCTAAGTCTAGCCAAGTGTACAAGTTTAAGGACTTTCCAGTACTTCTAAAAATTCAAGGGTTTTCAATGCCTTGAACATCGCATTTTAGAAATAAAGGATTTTCAAGGATCGCTACAAACCCTGGATTCTAGCACCTAAATTTTACAAGCTTATTTTGGCATGGAGTTCGGAAATTCATGCTTTCTAGCTAACGCTGCACTATCTCTGTACAGTGAAGCCAAGAGAGCGCAACTATTTTGGAGTAAAGAAAAATACTGAAAGCTTTTAAAACCACTCTTCTTTTTTTCTATGGAGCTTCGTATTGCCTAGTTAAGTTTACGAATGTGCCTGGTTTTGGCGGGCGTTTCTTCGACATTTTCTGGAAGAAGCAGATGTCTAGCCCCCGTATTCAGAAATGTATCTTAATACAAAGCTCATGCTTGACTTGATATAAACGACGCCTGGTGCGAACGTCCCCCAAGACGCTCACTGCCTTTCTTTTGGTGCGTTCACGACTTGCGTCGTTTAGATCAAGTCAAGCATGGGCTTCACGTTATGATGCATTTCTGCATATGGGGGTAAGCGTGCACAATTCCGGGCAACGCACTGTGCCATTGACACTGAGAGAAAACGGGGAAAACAGAGTTAACCACTTATGCTCCTAAACTTTCGCGTACCTGTGGTGTGCGTGTATCGTGGAAGAAGAAACAGCGCAAACACAAGGACGAAAAAAAAGCATCAACCACACCAGCGCTTCGTGGTGTGGCCTGTTTTTGCGTCGTCCTTGTGTTGCGCTGTTTCTTCTAAAATGCTCAACCAGCTAGCCGGCAAGTCCATCCTGTGCATATATAAATTGAACACACGCATGAGTGTAGATGGTCTTCGAAGCTTTTAGAACGAGCACTGCCACAGGATACGAGCAGTGCACGCGTAACAAGTGGACACATTAGTCATTTAAACATGCGTGCCAATGCATTTGACGCGGCTATCGGCATAAGCAGTCTCCAAATGCTGGAATGCATGCGCTTCAAAACGCTAACGATCAGCTGCTAACAGGACAACAGCTCACAGCGGACTGAGCCAAACTCTAAACTAATGCACTTGAAAAGAACGCCTACACGGCAGCGTGAGGCGCGTCGAAATGCCTGGTACTGGCGTCGCAGTTGCTCACCAGTATACGCGCGAATTAAATTCACATACGTGGATGGTTGGCGCAATACTTTGTATCCACGTATTTTGGAGAACATGGACTGGAGAAGCACTCGATCATGAGCTGAACGGCACATTTGTTATTTTCCTGCGGTGACGACAAGCCGTGAATAGTTCTCACGTCGTCGTCTACGTTGTCTTCCTTCGTTAGTCGTAGCAAGGAATGGAAATGATGCAAACGCACACGTATTCCAGTACACAACAGCACAGCACACTGCAGAGAAACCCCACCCACCACAGCCGATTCATGAAATACGTTTGGTATATATATAAGCTCTAAAAGAACACGACTGGGCGTGGCGGCGCTGTGGTGTAATGGTTATGAAGTGTGTTTTGAATTGTACAAATGCGAGTGTACGCGGGTTCGAATCCACATGATGTATAGAGCATTGTGATTCTTGATAAGTATGTGATTCCCTTGACAATTGTATTCTAATTAGATTGTGTGACTCCTGATTGTGAAATTTGCGAAGATATTTGCAGATTAAGTGTTAATTCGCTTTTTGTTCTCCTCAGTGGGCGTTCGTGATGCATACGCATAGGCCGCTTCAGAGCAGTCACGCCTCACGGTAGGCAGCAAATAGCCAGGAAAAAATGACTTTAAAATCCTGCATAACTTTGCTCACGCCTATTCTGAAGGCCGCTTGGAATCGGGCCAGTGTCTCTGAGGAGCCGCCTAGGGCACAGTATATAAGCGGCCCTAATTTGATCTGATTTCCTGCCTGCATGCGTGACCAGGAGTTGGCTAAGAGGGTATTGGGAAGAGTACTAGCACTCTGTTCTGAAGGAGTACAAGCACTCTGTTTGGGGGAGTAGAAGTACTCGGTCTGGCGGTGTACTATTAACCCTGCGGGGAGAGTATGAGCACTCTGCGGAAGAGTACTAGCACTCCCTGTGGGAAGAGTATTATCACTCTGCGGAAGAGTACTAGCAATCCATTGCGGTGGAGTAACAAAACTCTGTCAGGAGGAGTTGACCTACTCTCTCTCAAAGAGGGTCGATCTACTCTCGAAAAGAGAGTGAAATATGGGACAAGCAGCTACTCCCTCAAAGAGAGTGCCCGGCTCTCCCTTAGTTTTTAGAGCGTGTATACAAACTTGCTGTCCTGGACAGGTATGCTCAGATATTTGCACTGGTTCCCCATTTTGTCGAAGTAGACACATTTATGCACTACGCTGGTAGTTGAAATGTTTTGAATGCACAAGCATTGGCTTCACGAGACAGACTTGCCCACATACCACCACTGGCATATACACCACTGGCACTTGCTCTTCACTCAGTAGCACTGAACTGAAGGTGTGCCCTATGTGGGAGCATATACACCACTGGCATATACACCACTGGCACTTGCTTTTCACTCAGTAGCACTTCACTCAGTTCCCTATGTGGGAGCCATGTGTAAAACCGGTGTCACACGACCACTCTCGATCGCGATCAAGCCCGATCCGGATGGAATTTAACGATGCGATTGGCTCACTCTCGTAGCTTGCGCAAAGGAGCCAATCACGACCGAGAAATTCGATTTGTAACGGACTGGATAGTGGTTAAAAGGGCCCCGTGTGAAACCGGTGTCAAATAATGCACAGACGTACGCTAGGAAAATATGTTGCACAAGGACAAAGAATTGCGGCATGCCCTGTTGTGCGAAGCGCGCGGACAGAACAGATATAAAAAAAAAAAAAAACGTGCGAGTGCTTCGCAAACTCCATGCGCACACATGGCACCCGCACGAACTAGGCAGGCCGCCAACAAAGTAATGCGCGAAGGGCGCACAGCGTCCATTCCGACACATGACCCAAACTGCAAACAATCGTAGTACCTAAAGCATACAAGTTATTTTATACCAAGGGCATACTCAACTCACGTACGCAGTATCCACAAGCGAGCTATGCTGCGTACACGCTGTATCCATTAGCCAAGTAGAAAAATTGATAACAAGCACAAAGCTGCAAGTGACTCAATACATTGCTGCCATTTCAGGCGTCAAATAAAATCGAATTTGGCCGTTCCATATATTCGACACAATATATGGACACACGTGGTTTCCCGTAAGACCATGAAATAACCATCACATGGGTAAAGGGGGCGAAAACAATCGAGAACCTGAAGCGCAAACGATAAAAGCACGGTATGGTGCACGCAAATTTCTGTCAGTCCGCTGTAGCGCGAGGGAAGAAAATAGGGCGGGCACTTGACCTCACCTCTTGGGATACCGTACTAGCACTGAATCATTAAAAAAAGCCTGTTTCTACCAGTTCTCTTGTCTGCAACACTCTTGCGAAACGGGAGACTAAAATACCAGGATGAAGGCTGTATTGCGGAGATCGAAAAGGTGTGCAGAGACAGAAATTTTGCCGCCTATCTTCGCATTCTGCAAAATGATTTCTTGTTAGGATCAGGCCTAGCGGCCGATCCTGACGCTAGGGACACACAGGCACAATTTCGTCCCTCTAACTTTCGTCCTTATACAGCCCTTAACGCCTTAATTACAGCGTCAGAGAAAAGGCACCTCACATACCATGACACTGAACTTGAAGAGCTGATTAGTGCCCTCCGCTCGGCGCCCTACAATTGAAAACACTACTGATTCCCAAATTAAAACGACACAAACAGATCGCACAACCTAAACTAATCACAGAATATCGTTTTCTCGACAGCAAAACACTGCAACACTTACATGACCAAAGGCAGCGGCAGCACATTCAGAACAGTCGCAAACAGACCACAGTCCCATGCGAGTGCGATAACGCAACTATGCCTGGCTTCACGAATAACGTGGCCTCCTTGGTCACATGCCAATTGAAAACACTACTGATTTCCAAATTAAAACCACACAAACATATCGCACAACCCAAACTAATCACAGAATATCGTTTTCTTGACAGCAAAACACTACAACACTTACTTGGCAAAGGGCAGCGGCAGCACAATCAGATCAGCCGCAAACACACCATAGCGCAATGCGGCTGCAATGACGCAACTATGCCCGGCTCAGCCTGCTGCCCGGCATCACGAATCACGTGGCCACCTTGGTCACATGATTTGACGACGGTATCGCCACCTTGCGCAAGGTTGGATCGCGTTGATGGGTTGTTGAATATTGTAGAAGCCGCTAAAGTGGCTGACGCGCCGTGGCGTCAGGCCCCGCACACTCTCAAGTTCAACAAATGGCCACAGAGGGCGAAAAAATCGACCGCGCGCTGCTGCTAACAAAACCAGCATAGTAGAATCACTTCGGGATGCTTACGCTAGTTTGAACATTTCCCGCTGGAGGCGCCGTAATAAGCGCAATTTTTTCTTGCAAACTTTCTCCTACAATTACCAAAGCACGTATATTAGATGAAAAAGAGGGCAAAATTTTCATTGCTAATTTGATATTGTATTATTTTAAGTAAGTTTATTGTTTCTTTGTCACTATAAACGCAAATAGCGTTCCGCACCATCGATCTTTCACGTGACCCCTGGCCTGGATTTAAAACTTGCACCGGTATTTTCGAGTGGATGGCGGCACGGATTCATTCGTTCGTGCACTCAGACTGGTTGCTTCTTTTTTTCTAAGACTAGTTTACTGCGCTTCGATGTCTCGCGTTATTTAACCTGGGGTGAAGTGACGTGTTTGCAAGCGGACATGTAAGACCAAAAGTTGGGTATCGGTCGTGAGCTATTCGGAACACGTCTGCATCGAAACGGGAGCTGGATTCTGGTGCGGCTGACAGCGGCAATAACGGTGAGTCGTTTAACACCGCTGCTTGAATCGTTATATAATATTCGTCTCATTAACTTACAGGCGGAGACAAGTTAACGAACTAGATTCTGCACAACATATGGCAGTCGGGATCCTCCGTTGCTGTTTCCTAAATAAACCGTTACTTGCGAGGCTGTCGTTATACACACAAAATAGGGAAAGAAAGAGCGATATCGGAACGCGCGCCTCATTTTTCATCTTATTGTAGCCGTGGCCATAGGTGACTGGGTGGCCTTAACAATACACATATAAAACTTTTTTTTCGGGTCCGCCGGCAACTTCTCTCGTCCACAAAACCGAATAATCCTTTCGTAAAATGATGTGAAAATACAGAATTTAATGTATTAAACAGTTGAAAGCGTGATAATTCACTTATATTTCGTACTGGTTGGTTCCAAATGTTCTGGCTGTTCAGTTTGGTTTACCATAGGGCATTTATTTTTGCAGCACTGCATCACGTTCATGCAGAAAAATAATGCATCAGTTCTAATAGCTTCATGACTTTCATGCATTTGCTTGTAGAACCAGCAGTGTGATCTCATCCAGTGTAAAAATGAACGCACAAATGTTCTCATTTGTGATCTTAATAATACTTTAACTGTTTACATGCATTGTATAGTTAGGCAGACATAAATTTACGGACAATTGCAATATTTATTTAACGTGCTGCTTAAGCGCCCTAGAACAGACAGGGTACATTTGCATGTGTTCTGTAGTCGCAAACCATTACAATATATATGTCACACCTTTTTGCATTTCATATTGCAAAATTGTGCTTTTTCAATTTCTGATTCAATCAAATTTCTGTTCCAGACATGCAGTAATAAGGATGGCACCAGCATAAAGCAACACACTCCACACACTAAACAGAAGCTGCTGCCTGCTACAACAAGGCCATTGTGTGGACATTGGCTGCTACTACATGGTAAACAACATGTGCTTCAGAAATAAATATGCCTGATATATGCTGTATTGGCTTGCTAGTGTTGAGATACATGTCATTTGTTTGCAGCAGAAATGAATGTTTGTTCATGTTTATGGTTCAGTATAATAGGTTCGAACATAAAAGAAAACACACATGAGTTTGGCTAATCTGTGCTGTATCTCATGTGTCACCGTTCTGCCCCAACAGAGTCCATGCCAAGCATACCTTGGTGATCACAGGAGCTGCTATCCACACCAACAGAAAGGGGCTGGAGCAGAATTTGCAAGGCTTTTACACCACGAACAAAGAAGCGCATGCAGAAGAATTTGCATGAGATATCATGTCTGCAGAGCACTGTGTCAAGTCTGAAAAGAGCTTCAGCCACCATTCCACCAGCATGGACAAATTGGCTGAGTCATCCAGGTAACTCAAAAAGGACTTTATAGAAATTCTTCGTCTTCAGATGCCCCTGCAACTTCTGATCAAGCACGGACGACGCTGGCCAAAAGAGTTCCGTCAGTTTGCCCTTAGCTTCCTGGTCATGTCAATTCCATTTGTGCCAAATATAATTTGTCTTCTATAAATGCAAGCTTTTTCATTGCCCATCCTCGTTAGACATCATTCATCCTCATCCAAACATAAAGGTCAACCGATTCTTCGCTGATACTTAATACAAGTCACTGTCTAGTAGCATAACATATCTGTAGCAGTACCTTTTAGTGCATGTTGTCATGCACAATTCCTCTCCTGAAATAGCTGATGCAACATCGACATGTGTCTTGCATGAACCTACACACTGTTTGCTATGCACCATTTTACTTTTCTTGATGTTTTTGGCCTTCAATGCTTGCGGAGCAGAGTGGCTTCTCTCTTGAATGCAAGCTTTCTCATTTTCCATATTCCTAGTCTCGTTGATGATTGCTCTTCTTCCTCGATAGCCTGGGTCTTTGCGCAAGCTACACTGAATGATAGATTGTAGAATCCGGTTTTGCTGCCCCACTTGGTTGTGGTCGCCGTGTTACATTTCTCAGATGTGGGGGGCTGGTCAGTTGCATTGGTAAGCAGTCTCTCTAGGTAAGCATTTGCTCCTGCAGTCCGCACAGTGACATAGACTCCCAGTGTACACACACCGTAACTGGTGCTCCCCGTTCGTTTTTTTCTGCTGCAGCCATGGGCAAATTGTGCTTGTGGCCTACCTCGGCCATGATTTGCTCAAAACTGAGACCAGCATACGTGCTTACTAGGTCCGACGTGTTTGAAGTTCATAGCCACATGCGTGGAAAGGCCCGCAGAAATGGCTGCCGAAGGTGCTGCCCACGAAAGCGACTTGTCCATATTGAGACTAAGTGGGACACCAAATGTGAGCCAAACATTAGCGGCCCTCGACAGAAAAGAAACGTGCAGGTTGGAAAGGAGTTAACGCTAAAATGCCGGATAGTCCATTTCGCTGTGTTGGTTGCGGCGGCAGATGCCTGCATTACCTGATTGCCTCGCGATGGAAGTTGCTCATCTTCAACGACAACTGTCGGTTCAAACAGGTGCGACGCTCTGTCCAATCTGTTTGTACTGCTGGTTGTTGCTCGTTACCAGACCACCACATGCAACGAAGGCAAGCATTATGCCTGTAAGTAGGCGGCTGAATGTATCCTAAGAGACCCGTGTATGTGAAGGCTCCCAGTTGCCATATTGTTCGTAGCCAATGTATAATGTATTTTCTGAACACTATGTGGTGAATGATTGGCGTTTATTTTTGCTGTTATCTCACTTGGTTACGGTCGCTGTATTATGCTTATCGGATGCGGCGGCCTGGTCAGTTGCATTGGAAAGCAGTCTCTCGAAGTAAGCATTGGCTCCTGCAATCTGCACAGCGACATAGACTCCCAAATTACACACCGTGATTCGTGCTCCCCGTTCAGCCTTTCCTGCTGCAGCCATGGGCAAATTGCGCCTGTTGCCTTTCTCATGCGCGATTAAGCACGAACGGAGACCGGCATACGTGCTTACATGGTCCGACGTCTGTGAAGTTGGGTGCAAAGGCCCGCAAAAGTGGCTGATGAAGGTGATGCCCACGAAAGCGACTTGAGCATATTGAGACAATGTGGGACACCAAGTGCGAGCCACACATTAGCGGCCGCCGAAAGGAAAGTAACGTGCAGGTTGGAAAGGAGTTAAGGCTAAAATGCCGGGTAGTCATGTCGCTGTGTTGACTGCGGCAGCAGATGCCTGTTCACCCGAGTGCTTCGCAATGCAAGTTGCTCATCTTTAACGGCGACCGCCGCTGCAAACAGGCGGGACACTCTGTCCAATCCGCATGCGCCGCTGCTTGTCGCTCGTTACTAGACCGCCATGTGCGACGACGACGGTGAGCCGTTTACGACCTCGCGTCAAAGATTTCAGTGTATCTCGACATACAAATTTTATTTCTGCTATTGCACGAGGATGTACATACACTTCTTGTCTTCTGCCAATAAAGTCGCGCGTTCTGTTCACTCACTTGTGGCTTGTTTTTATGGGCGTCAGTAGAGGCTCTTTGGTCTCCTGGCAATTAGAACGCACCGGCTACGCGGCAGCCGAGGCATCGAGGCATGCCGCATAGCCGGCGGGGTGAGTACGGCGCGTACGAGCGGATACAAGCGTACACGACCGGTAAAAAGCGGCCATATTGAATAATTCTGTAAAAAATGCGTATTTCCGCTTCCTGTTTTAGCAGCGTCATCTGGCGTCCACCTAGGCAAGTTCCATGCGCTGCCGCTGCTTATTTTCGAACCACTGCGCAAGGTACAGTTTCCCTTCTATAAAGTTGTTCTTTATTCTATGGTGGCGTGGCGCCTTGGTGTGCGCGTCTTGCGTGTCGTGCGCTTTGCGCTTTTGTAGTTCTTGACCCGTGAATCATGTTGCGCAGAACCAGACGCCGCGCACTCTTCCATTGTTCTGTCGCCACTCCACCTGCCGCAAGAGTGGCGAGCTGGAAGTAGCCACTTGGCATTCCGCAAGGTTTTTCAGTTTCCTCCCTCATTTCGGACGCTTTCCGCTTTCAGTGCCGCGTCATTGTGGTTACAGCATGTTAAAAAACAATTGCCACTTCTATATAAGTGCGATCACACCACGCTGTGCGCCCAAGCGTGGCGAGCCTATAACGACGAGATTCAGAAATATTAAAGCGAATAGCTTTCTGTCTCTTCTCCATCGGATGTTTTCGTAGTTGTTCAGTCGTCGGTGGTCGGTCGTCGGAGTGTTGATTTGCAAGGAAAACGCTCGCGCGTTCGTTCGTTCGCTCTCACGCTAACTATATTTCGCTCTCTCTCTCGCTCACTTTCTCTCGTGTTCTTTTGTTCGCTCGCTCAGACTAATCGCTTCCATTAATAATCATCGACGATGGTTTCTCCAAATTTTTTGATGTACATTGTGCTCACAGTATAGAATTCGTTGCCACACTTCCTACGAAGCACCGTTACTAGAAAGTACTGTACCGATGTGTCCCTCCGTTGGCGCCAAAAGTGAAGTTCGCTTATTAACTCGATACTTTTATTTATGCTGCATGTGACTTTCATGATTTAGCGCTCTGGAGACAAGCTCCAACTTGTTCATGGGTCCCAGGGGGAAGCGCGTTATTTGATAAATAATGTACACTTACTGTATTGCGTATGCATAAGATATCACCTAAAATTATATATGGAGGTAAAGATGTGGGCACACACATACACAGAATATATATATATATATAATGATTAACTGCATACGTACT
Source organism: Dermacentor andersoni (assembly GCF_023375885.2). Taxonomy (NCBI): domain Eukaryota; kingdom Metazoa; phylum Arthropoda; class Arachnida; order Ixodida; family Ixodidae; genus Dermacentor; species Dermacentor andersoni. The sequence continues at coordinate 172,487,546 of NC_092819.1, read as the reverse complement.
TATGCAAGGCATTGCGAACTTGTACATGCCAGAATAGTGAATACGTTTACTGCGTTCTCTTTATATTCCACAATGAGGAAATCAAATCAAGATACTGTTTTTAATAAACCGTAGTTCAAACGATTGGGCATAAAAATGTTAGCTTTGTACGCACGAAAACTGTGCAGCCCTCGTGCTTCAGCAGTAAAAAAAAATTTAGTCCAGAGCTAAGGTGTTCACTGCACTGTGAATAAGAGGAAGCGCGGCAAAGCTGCCTTGTCCAGCGAGAATTTTGAAGCATTTGCATGCGACGGTGCTTATTTTCCAGGAGCTCATTGTCACATTTAGTGATGACACCTTTGATATGCCAAACACACTGGAAGGAATCGGGTAGTCATACAGATATTTCTTCCTGTTGAAGGCTCGGCCGACTGCCATTGCCATAATGGCGGCTTCGATGTTTCTGTACTCACGCTCCGCTTCCTACTGGCCCAAAACATTTCCTGTTGGAATGCCAACTTCATGTGCAATCCTTCGTCTCTTCTCACATTAGCTTAACACCACTAAAGAATTTCTTTTTCTTGCCGCACTCATTCTGATGTAGGTCGAATAGAGGAGCAATTGGCACGACGAATGCTGTTTGACAAGCGAGGAATTCTCCCGCCAAAAACGGCGCTGGCGAAAATGTACCCGGTATGCTTGATAATTAAAGAGATATAGCGAGGCAAGTGAAGTCATTTTCAAAACTTATTCACCCCTCCTTTCTAAGCTGCCCGGCTTCCAACGTTATCAAAACGTATTCATCTCTCGTTTTTAAGCTGTCTTGTTTGGAACGTTTTTGATGCGTCGATTTTGGTCAAAAATCCGTTTCAGACGATGAATCCCTTAACACGTCGTTTTCAAGACTTCGTGTGCTACCTGGGAAGTGTCAAAGGGCATTGCTGAACTGCAATGTAGTTGGTTTAACTCATTTCCATAATATTATCACGATATCATTGAGTGATGCTCAAGAGACGAGCCGCCGCGAGAACGACGAAGACGTTGGTCGGTGCCCTTGGCACTAGCGAGTGTCAGCCTGGCTGCCTGGCCCCAGTGTAAATAGCGTGTAAATAGTATCTTTCGTCTGTGTCTTCGTAACGCAAGGTATTTGCCTTGCCACCATTGATTGTCTCGGCGACCATCACGTGGCAGCGTTATCGACCGATGGTTCTCGCGAGCTTCGCATGCCCCTCGCGCGAACCTCAGGCGTTCATCCCAACATAAAGAAAATGGTTGCGACCGACCTGTCCTCTATGCAGGCTGAAAACCTTTGCGATGTATTATCGTCCTACCGCGATATTTTCGACTTCGACGATCGCCCTTTCGGCCAGACGCTCGCGGTCAAGCATCGGATTCTTACTGGCGATGCTGCGCCTATTCACCGACGACCGTATCGAGTTTCTGCGTCGGAACGCCGAGTAATTCAAGCTGAAGTGAACAAAATGCTCGATAAAAACATCACTGAGCCTTCATCAAGTCCCTGGGCGTCACCTTTGGTGTTGGTTAAGAAGGACGGCACGTGGCGCTTCTGTGTAGACAACCGTCATATGAACAACATTACTAAGAAGGACGTCTACCCGCTCCCACGTATAGACGACGCCCTTGACTGCCTACACGGTTCCAGCTATTTCTCGTCTATGATCATCGTTCGGGATATTGGCAGATTGCTGTTGACGATATGGACAGAGAAAAAACCGCGTTCATCACACCTGATGGCCTATACCAATTTAAGGTAATGCCGTTGGGATTATGCAACGCCCCTGCCATATTTGAGCGTATGATGGATTCCTTGCTCCAAGGTTTCGAATGGTCCACATGCCTCTACTACCTCGACGATGTCATCGTCTTCTCGCCAACGTTCGACACTCACCTTGAGCGTCTAACAACTATATTTGATGTATTTCGAAAGGTGAAGCTGCAACTTACCTCGTCCAAATATCTATTTGGCCACCGACAAATTACTCTTCGGGGCCATCTCGTTGACGCTTCCGGAGCACAGCCTGATCCTGACAAAACTCGCGCTGTCCGAGAGTTTCCGGTTCCGAAGACAGCCGCAGACGTTCGAACTTTTGTAGGGCTGTACTCGTACTTTCGTCGTTGTGTTCGAGATCTTGCGACAATTGCTAGGTCCCTAACTAATCTTTTGAAGAAAGGTGCACAATCTCGTGGGGTACTGCAGAAGCCGCCGCCTTCTCTCGTCTCGTCACTCTTCTAACCTCACCACCCATTCTCACCCACTTCGACCCTGATGCCCCTACAGAATTACGTACAGATGCCAGCGGGCACGCCGTAGGTGCCGTCTTAGCTCAGCATCTGCGTGGCAAGGATCGCGTTATTGCTTATGCGAGCCGCCTCCTAGCACCATCGGAGCGCAACTATTCCATTACGGAACGCGAATGTCTTGCTGTTGTCTGGGTGGTTACGAAGTTCCGTCGTTACCTTTACGGTCGCTTTTTTTTCCGTAGTCACTGACCATCATGCTCTCTGCTGGCTCTCGTCGCTAAAAGATCCTACAAGCTGGCTTGGTCGATGGGCTTTGACGCTACAGGAATATTCATGTTCCGTGTTTTACAAGTCTGGCCGCCTGCACCAAGACGCTGACAGTTTGTCGCGCTACCCTGTTGACGACTCTGACTCCTCCAATACTGCCAGTGCTTCTTGCGTATTCTCTGTATCCCAGCTGCTTCATTTTGCCGACGAGCAACGCCATGACGCCTACATCAGAGCACTCATCGACCATTTTGAACAGTCTCCAGCCGATGCTGCTCTACGCCTCTTCGCCCTCCGCGACGGTACTCTGTACTCGTAACCTTCATCCGGACGGCTCTCAGTTCCCTCTTGTAATACCTAAACACCTCCGTTCCACCGTTCTAGAAGAGCTTCACGACAAACCAACCGCAGGACACCTCGGCGTATCTCGAACCTATGACCGTGTACGTCGCCGTTTTTTCTGGCCGGGACTTGCCTGTTCCGTACGACGTTACGTTGCCGCTTGTGAACTTTGCCAACGACGCAAGAAGCCTTCTTAGTTTCCCGCTGGTTAGCTGAAGCCACTCGACATCCCTGCCGAGCCCTTCCATCGTGTCGGCTTGGACCTTCTCGGCCCATTTCCGGAATCCACGTCAGGAAACAAGTGGATTGCAGTCGCGGCGGACTACGCGACCCGCTAGGCCATAACCCGTGCTCTTCCGACCAGTTACGCGAGTGATGTTGCGGACTTCATCCTACATGATATCATTTTGATGCATGGTACTCCGCGTCAATCGCTTACAGACCGCGGCCGCACCTTTTTGGCCAAAGTCATTGACGAGATCATGCGTGCCTGCTCAATACAGCATAAATTTACCACCTCCTACCACCCCCAAACGAACGGCCTAACTTTGCGTTTGAACCGCACCCTTACAGACATGCTATCCAAATACGTTTCAGACGACCACCGTGACTGGGACCTGGCTCTACCTTACATTACCTTTGCATACAGCTCTTCCCGTCTCGAAGCTGCTCGCTTTTCCCCGTTTTACGACTTGTATGGCCGCGAATCGACGCTACCACTGGACACTGTGCTTCCGTCCGCCACAGCTTCAACTAGCGATTATGCCCTTGATGCAATCGCCCATAGTGACCATGCTCGCCAACTTGCGCGTGCTCGTCTTGAAGTGTCTCAAGACAAGGAGAAACAACGCTACGACCTCCGCCACCGTAATGTCCATTTTGTGCCCGGCGCCCTCGTGTTGCTTTGGTCACCATCGCGTAAAGTCGGCCTTTGTGAAAAACTGCTTTCCTGTTACACAGACCCATACCGCGTGATATGCAAAGTGGCCGATGTCACCTATGAAATTGTTCGAGCCCCGCCCACTACGTCCTCGGCTGTGACAACCCGTGTCATTGTCCACGTTGCCCGACTCAAGCCCTACAACTCTCCATGCATCTTGGATATTTAAAAGCACCGTGACGGTGCTTCTGCCGCCGGGGGGTCATATTACGATATCATTGAGCGATGCTCAAGAGACGAGCCGCCGCGAGAACGACGAAGTTGGTCGGCGCCCTTGGCACGAGCGAGTGTCAGCCTGGCTACCTGGCTCCAATGTAAATAGCGTGCAAATAGCATCTTTCGTGTGTGTCTTTCCACACGTAACAATATTTACAAAATATCTCGTCTCTGACAATAACTGCCCATTGATTGATACAAATCGATTACGCATAATCTTCACTGTTCATGTGTTAATTCTTACGGTAAGATGTAATCGCAAACATTTGGCATTTCATCTTGAAACAAGACCGGTAAGCGCGCTCGTCCTTGTATGGCAGAATAACGAACGCGAACATGCACCGACATGCGTGCAAAATACTGGAAGGTGACTGAAGATAAAGAATCTATTACCGTGCTAGTACTGTGTGTACTGTCAAAAAGAAGAAAGAAAAAGACGGAAAGAAAGAATGCCTAGTGCCGAGATGTACCGAATAAAGCTTTATTTCTTTTTGACCTAGAATGCAACACAATTATTTCCATGTGCTTGATACATGGGTAAATGTTATGACACAACTCATTATTTACCCATTCATTACATGCACCAACCAGCCCAAATTATCACTATACTAGAACTTATGGACGCATCGCAGTGCACTGCTTTGCACTTCATTGCAGCACAGGGGTTTGCTATCCCCAGTAGCGAACGGTTTGGTTGACCTCCCTGCCTTTCTGCTTCTTGCATCCACTCTCCCTTTGTATAAAACGCACTAACTTGTGGGAGAGAAAGCGTTCTCCTCTTTTAGAATTCAATTAATTGTCAAGCAATTATTTCGCAGTTCCAGCAACTAGAGCAGAAATGCGAAAACGAAACCGATTCTGTTCTGCTCTCCGTGCTCACAGAGTGCGACACCAGTGGGCAGCGTGCGCTGCACTTCCGTTAGGAGTGGCAGACGGAGCTGCACATGTGTAGTCAGCCGGCATTTGTCGTGTCGTGTTGCAAAAGTTGTTAATTTGCCGTAAATATCTCTTGATTTGTACTCAAGAGTGGAGCAAGACCCCAAGGAAGAGAGATTGACGCATCGGGAGCGAAGAATAGAAACGATGAATGGTTACGCTGCTTGGGTCACGGCACGTTCGAATTGGCAATTAGTCGCTGTGTGGTGTACGCTTGTGCGCTCGTCATTTGCCGTCATCGCGCGGGGATATTTGCGCTGGATGTCTTTCACTTCGTCTACAAAACTCTGCACGCTGCGGCATCGAAGAAGTTGTCGTGTGTTTGGGTGCACGTATGAGCTTGGACACGGATAGCCTGCTTGCTCTCAACGGGCGTTCAACAGTCAACGCGCGCTCGTAACTTGCTCATGAGGTAAGCCCATTTTTAATCTTATTTGGATTGCATAACGTAGGTATTAAAATTATGTGTGATAAGCCGGTGTCGCGAACAGAAATATTGTTTCAAAAGACCACTGTGCAACGTCTTAGGGCAAAAATGACGCATGAATGGGGAAAGGGATCACCCTATCTTAGCAGATCGATTCCAGTGGTAGCGCGATCGGCTCGATCGCAATTTCCGTGTGGTACCTTCTACCCTTTTCCTCACTCGCGTTAAAAGCGTAGAATAAAACTGCGTTCAGTCGCGCACTTGTATTGACGCTTGTATTGGCTTGAGAGCATACTGTATACGATACAAGAACTTCTGTTAGAATACGGAAATAAACGTTCGAGGTAATAGCAGTGTCTCACTACCTGTGATCGTTACTTTCTTGCTTAGGTGCACGTTTTAACTGTGACCAGAAAAAAAAGTTCTTCGCTCTGGCTGCTCTGCTGTGTTTCCTTGGTGCAACGTTTTGTGGTGCAGCAGGACGTGTTGCTTCGAATGGTGTCTGGGCAGTCAAGGCATTCGTGTCAGTAAGCAAGCAGTAAACGGTGTATCAGTGCGAAATAATTTGGACATACAAGAGAAGGGAATGGTATCCTCATAGACTCTATTTTACGAATACTTCAGTTGTATTACTAAAGCGGAGAGTGGATATGCATGAAAGTCAAATTGTGTTGATACTCAGCAAAAACAAGGTAACATCATTACTAATGAATCCTATTCTTTTACTGAATGGCAAGTTGCTGTTGTTCTGCTGGAGCTGAGAAGAGGTCTGCTGCCGGCAATGGGTCCATCTCTCTCAAGTTCTCGCAGTACTGTAGCTCTCAAAGTGAGTGGATCTTATTTTTTCTTTCTCTTGGCTATTTGCTACCTGAATCGTGATCATCTACTTAGCTGTGTAGGTGACCACTGTTAGTGACATCGGAGCGCTGGTGAACAAGCACTTCTTTGATTGCAACGCATATGACGGAATGTAGCTGTGGCAGTATGCGAAGGTGTTAATCTATAAACCAAATTAGGTTCTTTGAGGTAATATGTTAATATATTGATGTCATTGGGTTGTGGTCTAGCAGGCAAAAATGCTAAACAAGGAGAAGTAATCTTAATTTGCACTTGGTAAGATGTGCAAGCAATTCAGGCTGTTATACATGAAATGGGACACTTGTAGATGTCTTCTACAATGCTGCAGTCCTGAATAGCTTCGGAGTTAAGTGATAACACTATAATTACTCTGTAAAGCATGCAGCACAGTTTAGCATTGGGGGAGGCAGGCATCAACAGGCGTGTAGTTTGAAGTTCAAATGAGTTGTTACTCTTAGGGTGACTATATATAATTTATGCTTTAATTCTAATCTCGTATGAGGCAGACATAGTTTAACCACTTGGTTAAACAATAGTGATGGTATACAAGTATTACCCATTCATTTCTACCATTTGAACAATGGCTGAAATGCATGGGTAAAACTTGTACACGTACACATTCCATCACTATTGTTTAACGAAGTGGTGCCCCTGCATGCTAAAACTTACAGGGCTATTATTACGTCAACTGTTGTTTTAACATTAAGGCAGCTTTTATATTATTACAGATTACCACCATTGTGTACCATCGTAGCATGATATTTGCAATAATTGTATTTGACTTTGTATGAAACCCTGCACAGTGGTGAATCATGAAATTTTTTTTATAGTTTCTGGCCTCACAATACACTTCACGTTATATTCTTGTTTGCAACAAGACTATATTGCAGTTTTTTCTCCTTATATTTTGTGGCACTTGAAACTGCGGCGAGCTAAACCACTGGGCAGCAATACTGGAATCGCTACTGTGTGTGGAGCTGTCTTCAACCACACACGAGGAATACATTATTACTTTTTTTAGTGCAAAACAACAGACACAAGAAAGACGACCAGAACAAGGTGCTACTCTCAACTGACATCACTTTATTGCGTCACTCCTTTATAGACAGCAGAATCTAGAAGAACATGCGCTGTGAACACCATGTGCAGGAACCACCAACATCAGACACAAGAGCACACATGCGACAGAATAAAAAACCACATTCAGCACTGTACAAGGTTAAGGAAGGCACACTAATGCACTGTGACCCCAATGACTGTATGACGAAAGCTTCCGATAACTCCCGGACGGTGGTATCACGGCTCTTTTCCAAAATCATAGTATCACGAAACATTGCGATAATGAGCGATCCATACCAACATGCACATGTTCCCATTTCGCTCAACATTGTAAAATATGGAAGTGCAAAGCCATGTTTTGTGATACTACAATTTCGAAGAAAGTGATGTGATACCACCGCCCGAGAGTTATCGGAAGCTTTCTTCATTCAGTCATTGGGGTTGCATTAGTGTGCCTTCTTTAACCTTGTGCAGTACTCAGTATGGTTTTTTTGGATTCCGTCGCATGAGTGCGCTCTTGTGATCGGATGTTGGTGGTTCGTGCACATGGTGCTCACTGCGCATGTTCTTCTAGATTCTGCTATCTATAAAGGAGTGACGCAATAAAGTGATGTATGTTGAGAGTAGCGCCTTGTACTGGTCGTCTTTCTTGTGCCCTTTGTTTTGCGCTAAACAAAGTATGTATGAATTCACACTTACTAGCCCACCAACGCATTGTGTTGAACGCAAGGAAACGTGGCTTTGCCTTCTTTGACTGTGTTGTGGGCACTTCTGAAGCACTGTCTGTCCATGCCACCATGATGGCATGGAAGTGCCGTCCACTTCTATGCGTTGCTTTCTGTTTCATTGTGGCATCACATAACATTATAATCGTAATGTGTATGTACTTTTTCTAAGAGACCCATATTCCAATCCTTGTGTGATATTTGCTGTCGCATTATTTATGTGCAAATGACCAGTACACTAAGTTCATTTTTTAACAAAGTAAACTACTGGTACCTAAACAGCTCTGTATATCAGAAAACCAAAGCGGAACTGCCGAACAGTACCAAGCAGCAGCCTTAGTGCAGTGTCACGTAGTCAGATTTTATTGGTCATGCAGAGGCGCACAGCGTACCTCTTTATTACTTGCTGAACAATTAAGCTGTGTGAAAACTGAGCATTGATGGAGCTTCAACCACATGCTATTGGCCATTTCTCCTGCCCTCAGCAAATCTGGAAGATTATCACCGCATTTCTTTTTCTAACTATTTTTCCTTATAACAGTGGCATTACTGCATGTGTAAGTAGGAAACGGATCACATAGGCAATCAAAAGCCAACAATGTGTAAACTTGGAACATTGATTGTTCAGTTTGATGACCGAGAATAAGTAGAAATACATTATGATTGACAATTAACTTTTACATGACATAGGGCTAGTGCATACAGTAAGCATACTTCAGGCTCATACCGTGTCACATCAATGTACATTTTACTGTACCTTTACAGTGTATGCTACTATTGTTGCATTCTGTCAGAGGGATGGTAATATTTCTCGTGTCTAACAAGTAGACCATCTATATACAGTAGTATAAATGTGCGAACTGTATATCTTAATTATTTGATAGAATGTGTAGAAAAATAAAGCCATACAATCAACGCACAGTAATGTGACTTTCTCTGCACATGCTGCAGGTTCAAAAAAGTATGGTGGAAGCTGTTGCCAAGGTTCCGACCAGAAAATAAAGTCAGTATAAAAGGGTTCACACCACTGATCTCTACTACAAGGGATGAACAGCACATCGAGCGCCCTCGACTGAAGCCAACATTGTCCCGTAAGTTGGTGCTTCACAACTTTGCAGCAGCACTTCTTCTGCACGGGTTTGTGGCATTTGTTTCCCTAACATGCCGGTCTGATGTGCCATAAACTACCCAAGCAGTGTTTCGAGGTGTCCAGAATTTTTCCATTCCAGTGTCCACCGTGTCGCTAACATAAGTGGCGTGCAATGGAAACACTGGTAAATGAGCAAAAACTTGATGTAAGAGAGCACTATCGTATACGGGCTCAGGTTGTCATAAAACGCTTACCAGACATGTAGAGACCTCTTCAATGTGAAAAACCACAAAGAAAATTTTTTCGGCAGCAGTGTTATCTGATCGCACACACTAGTTAGTCCACCATATATATGCCCTGCTTCCAGGACAAGCGACTGCGTGACACCGCATTTCCACTGGCATCACCTGCATCCGGTGCGGTGTGCTGCATCCAGCAAAATATATTAGAACTCAGTGGTGCACAGTGTTTTCTGTCCCCTTTCTCGACGCCTACTGAACAGATGGTAAACTGTTTCCAAAGCAGAAAAACAGAGGGAAAGGGCTCTGAACACATTGCATATTAAAGTGGCTGGTACTGGGTAACGCAAGTACTTTGGCATAGATTTCCACCAGGCAGCCTAGGAGCCCAAAAAGACTGCTGGTTACTTGCAAATGGCCAACGTAGTGTGAGAATGTTGAAGTTCTCTTGCTATTCTCATCGTTTATTGACCTAGTGGAGCCAGCTTTCACAACTGGAGAAGAAGCCTTGGAAGCATGAAACACTTCACAAAACCAGCTTCAATAAAACATGTGTATGCATCACATAATTCCATGGCTGCATGAGCGAACCCTCTGGTTAACATGTAAGAGTGTTCATGATGTTTGCCATGCGGTATCCACTTTATCTACAGGTCAAACCTATCTTGAGATTTAAGCTGATGTTGCGTTTAGAGAAATTATGGCAGAGAGTCAGTGTTGAGAATGCAGATTGAGCTCTACAGATTAAACGCCAGAACAAGTCGCTGAGGATTTCAGAACAAGAATCATCAAAGGCCAGTTCATTTAGTGGTGTTAATATTCTGATCAAAGTTGTTGATTGTTACGATCATAAGTGCCTAAGCATTGCGGTAACAACTTCACTTGGCGTACATAGCAAGGGTGTACTGGACGTAAGCTGGTGGCTTTCTTCTGCGTTTTCAAAAACTGGTTTCTTGTTCCGTTGAGATTTTCAAATTTTGCATTGTTTATTAGGTGTTGTGTCCTGTTTCCTTTTCCTGCAGCTTCTTAGGTAAACATCAGAATAGTGAACACAAGACCGTTTGCTTGATTTTCTAGACTACACGCCCTTGATGCAAAACAATTTTACTTCAAAACTGCTTGTACCGTACTGAAAGAATCACTTGAAGCAGCCATAGCCAACAATAACACT